>NW_027590841.1:30000-90000 GCF_964213995.1 Mustelus asterias
TGCCCAGAGCTCTAGGTACAGCGGGGGAGGAGACTGGAGACCAGGAGAGAGAGAGAGAGCTATCGGCTTATGCTGCACCTTGCACTGGAAACTCACACCTGCTACAGGCTGGCTGCTCCAGGCAGCTCACCGGGTAGAGTTTCACTTTGGGTTCATGTCACACTATTTGTAAACCCAACAGCCTGCCTGGAGCTGCAGAATCTCACTGGCTGTCCTGTCTGGAGACAACACACATCTCTTTAACCTGCCTTGATGCTCTCTCCACTCACGTTGGTTGTATCTTTAAGACTTGATGAGCTGTAAGTATTCGCATTCCAACTATTATTCATGTAAATTGAGTCTGTGTCTTTCTCTGCCCTGTTTGTGAACAGAATTCCCACTCACCTGAAGAAGGGGCTCGGGGCTCCGAAAGCTTGTGTGGCTTTTGCTACCAAATAAACCTGTTGGACTTTAACCTGGTGTTGTTAAACTTGTTCCCTCAAACACTCCCAGGATAAGTACAGCACAGGGTTAGATACAGAGTAAAGCTCCCTCTACACTGTCCCCCATCAAACACTCCCAGAACAGGTACAGCACGGGGTTAGATACAGAGTAAAGCTCCCTCTACACTGTCCCCCATCAAACACTCCCAGGACAGGTACAGCACGGGGTTAGATACAGAGTAAAGCTCCCTCTACACTGTCCCCCATTAAACACTCCCAGGGCAGGTACAGCACGGGGTTAGATACAGAGTAAAGCTCCCTCTACACTGTCCCCATCAAACACTCCCAGGACAGGTACAGCACGGGGTTAGATACAGAGTAAAGCTCACTCTACACTGTCCCCCATCAAACACTCCCAGGACAGGTACAGCACGGGGTTAGATACAGAGTAAAGCTCCCTCTACACTGTCCCCATCAAACACTCCCAGCACAGGTAGAGCATGTTGTTACACTTCTTAAACACACTGCCCCACACTCTCTCTCACACACACTGCCCCCCACACTCTCTCACACACACACTGCCCCACACTCTCTCTCTCACACACACTGCCCCACACTCTCTCACACACACACTGCCCACACTCTCTCACACACACACTGCCCCACACTCTCTCTCACACACACTGTCCCACACTCTCTCTCACACACACTGCCCCACACTCTCTCTCACACACACACTGCCCCACACACTCTCTCACACACACACTGCCCCACACTCTCTCTCACACACACTGTCCCACACTCTCTCTCACACACACTGCCCCACACTCTCACACACACACTGCCCCACACTCTCTCACACACACTGCCCCACACTCTCTCACACACACACTGCCCCACACTCTCTCACACACACACTGCCCCACACTCTCTCTCTCACACACTGCCCCACACTCTCACACACACACTGCCCCACACTCTCTCTCACACACACACTGCCCACACTCTCTCTCACACACACTGACCCACACTCTCTCTCTCACACACTGCCCCACACTCTCTCACACACACACACTGTCCCACACTCTCTCTCACACACACTGCCCACACTCTCTCACACACACACTGCCCCACACTCTCTCTCACACACACTGCCCACACTCTCTCTCACACACACTGCCCCACACTCTCTCACACACACACTGCCCACACTCTCTCTCACACACACTGCCCACACTCTCTCTCACACACACTGCCCCACACTCTCTCTCACACACACTGCCCACACTCTCTCTCACACACACTGCCCCACACTCTCTCACACACACACTGCCCACACTCTCTCTCACACACACACTGCCCCACACTCTCTCACACACACACTGCCCCACACTCTCTCTCACACACACTGCACCACACTCTCTCACACACACACTGCCCCACACTCTCTCACACACACTGTCCCACACTCTCTCCCACACACACACTGCCCCACACTCTCTCACACACACTCTGCCCCACACTCTCTCACACACACACTGCCCCACACTCTCTCACACACACACACTGTCCCACACTCTCTCTCACACACACTGCCCCACACTCTCTCACACACACACTGCCCCACACTCTCTCTCTCACACACACTGCCCCACACTCTCTCTCACACACACACTGCCCCACACTCTCTCACACACACTGCCCCACACTCTCTCACACACACACTGCCCCACACTCTCTCACACACACACTGCCCCACACTCTCTCTCACACACACACTGCCCCACACTCTCTCACACACACTGCCCCACACTCTCTCACACACACACTGCCCCACACTCTCTCACACACACACTGTCCCACACTCTCTCTCACACACACTGTCCCACACTCTCTCTCTCACACACACTGCCCCACACTCTCTCACACACACACTGCCCCACACTCTCTCACACACACACTGCCCACACTCTCTCTCACACACACTGCCCCACACTCTCTCACACACACACTGCCCCACACTCTCTCACACACACACTGCCCCACACTCTCTCACACACACACTGCCCACACTCTCTCTCACACACACTGTCCCACACTCTCTCACACACACACTGTCCCACACTCTCTCTCTCACACACACTGCCCCACACTCTCTCACACACACACTGTCCCACACTCTCTCACACACACACTGTCCCACACTCTCTCTCTCACACACACTGCCCCACACTCTCTCACACACACTGCCCCACACTCTCTCACACACACACTGCCCCACACTCTCTCACACACACACTGCCCCACACTCTCTCTCTCACACACACTGCCCCACACTCTCTCACACACACTGCCCCACACTCTCTCACACACACACTGCCCCACACTCTCTCTCACACACACTGCCCACACTCTCTCACACACACACTGCCCCACACTCTCTCACACACACACTGCCCACACTCTCTCTCACACACACACTGCCCCACACTCTCTCACACACACACTGCCCACACTCTCTCTCTCACACTCTGCCCCACACTCTCTCTCTCACACACTGCCCCACACTCACTCACACACACACTGTCCCACACTCTCTCTCACACACACTGCCCCCCACACTCTCTCTGACATACACTGCCCCACACTCTCTCTCTCACACACACTGTCCCACACTCTCTCACACACACACTGTCCCACACTCTCTCACACACACACTGTCCCACACTCTCTCACACACACTGCCCCACACTCTCTCACACACACTGCCCCACACTCTGTCACACACACACTGCCCCACACTCTCTCACACACACACTGCCCCACACTCTCTCTCACACACACACTGCCCACACTCTCTCTCTCACACACACTGCCCCACACTCTCTCTCTCACACACACTGCCCCACACTCTCTCTCACACACACTGCCCCACACTCTCTCTCACACACACACTGTCCGACACTCTCTCTCACACACACACTGCCCCACACTCTCTCTCACACACACTGCCCCACACTCTCTCTCACACACACACTGTCCGACACTCTCTCTCACACACACACTGCCCCACACTCTCTCTCACACGCACACTGCCCCACACTCTCTCACACACACTGCCC
Organism: Mustelus asterias; assembly: GCF_964213995.1. NCBI lineage: Eukaryota > Metazoa > Chordata > Chondrichthyes > Carcharhiniformes > Triakidae > Mustelus > Mustelus asterias. Next base: position 33,545 of record NW_027590841.1, read on the forward strand.
CACACTCTCTCTCACACACACACTGCCCCACACTCTCTCTCACACACACACTGCCCCACACTCTCTCTCTCACACACACTGTCCCACACTCTCTCTCTCACACACACTGCCCCACACTCTCTCTCACACACACTGCCCCACACTCTCTCTCACACACACTGTCCCACACACTCTCTCTCACACACACTGCCCCACACTCTCTCTCACACACACACTGCCCCACACTCTCTCTCACACACACACTGCCCCACACTCTCTCTCACACACACACTGCCCCACACTCTCTCTCTCACACACACTGTCCCACACTCTCTCTCTCACACACTGTCCCACACTCTCTCTCTCACACACACTGCCCCACACTCTCTCTCTCACACACACTGCCCCACACTCTCTCTCACACACTGCCCCACACTCTCTCTCACACACACACTGCCCCACACTCTCTCTCACACACACTGCCCCACACTCTCTCTCACACACACTGCCCACACACTCTCTCACACACACACTGCCTCACACTCTCTCACACACACTGTCCTACACTCTCTCACACACACACTGTCCCACACTCTCTCACACACACACTGCCCCACACTCTCTCTCTCACACACTGCCCCACACTCTCTCACACACACACTGTCCCACACTCTCTCTCTCACACACACTGCCCCACACTCTCTCTCTCACACACACTGCCCCACACTCTCTCTCTCACACACACTGCCCCACACTCTCTCTCACACACACTGCCCCACACTCTCTCTCACACACACACTGCCCCACACTCTCTCACACACACACACTGCCCCACACTCTCTCTCACACACACTGCCCCACACTCTCTCTCTCACACACTGTCCCACACTCTCTCTCTCACACACACTGCCCCACACTCTCTCACACACACACACTGCCCCACACTCTCTCTCTCACACACACTGCCCCACACTCTCTCTCACACACACTGCCCCACACTCTCTCTCTCACACACTGCCCCACACTCTCTCACACACACACACTGCCCCACACTCTCTCTCTCACACACACTGCCCCACACTCTCTCACACACACACTGCCCCACACTCTCTCACACACACACTGCCCCACACTCTCTCTCTCACACACACTGCCCCACACTCTCTCTCTCACACACACTGCCCCACACTCTCTTTCTCACACACACTGCCCCACACTCTCTCTCACACACACTGCCCCACACTCTCTCTCACACACACTGCCCCACACTCTCTCTCACACACACTGCCCCACACTCTCTCACACACACACTGTCCCACACTCTCTCTCTCACACACACTGTCCCACACTCTCTCACACACACACTGTCCCACACTCTCTCTCTCACACACACTGTCCCACACTCTCTCTCACACACACTGTCCCACACTCTCTCTCTCACACACACTGCCCCACACTCTCTCTCTCACACACACTGCCCCACTCTCTCTCTCACACACACTGCCCCACCCTCTCTCTCTCACACACACTGCCCCACTCTCTCTCTCACACACACTGCCCCACACTCTCTCACACACACACTGTCCCACACTCTCTCTCACACACACTGCCCCACACTCTCTCACACACACACTGTCCCACACTCTCTCACACACACACTGTCCCACACTCTCTCTCTCACACACACTGTCCCACACTCTCTCACACACACACTGTCCCACACTCTCTCTCTCACACACACTGCCCCACTCTCTCTCTCACACACACTGCCCCACACTCTCTCTCACACACACTGTCCCACACTCTCTCACACACACACTGTCCCACACTCTCTCTCTCACACACACTGCCCCACACTCTCTCTCACACACACTGCCCCACACTCTCTCTCACACACACTGTCCCACACTCTCTCTCTCACACACACTGCCCCACACTCTCTCTCTCACACACACTGTCCCACACTCTCTCTCTCACACACACTGCCCCACACTCTCTCACACACACACACTGCCCCACACTCTCTCACACACACACTGCCCCACACTCTCACACACACACACTGCCCCACACTCTCTCACACACACACTGCCCCACACTCTCTCTCTCACACACACTGCCCCACACTCTCTCACACACACACACTGCCCCACACTCTCTCTCTCACACACACTGCCCCACACTCTCTCTCACACACACTGCCCCACACTCTCTCTCTCACACACTGCCCCACACTCTCTCACACACACACACTGCCCCACACTCTCTCTCTCACACACACTGCCCCACACTCTCTCACACACACACTGCCCCACACTCTCTCACACACACACTGCCCCACACTCTCTCTCACACACACTGCCCCACACTCTCTCTCTCACACACACTGCCCCACACTCTCTCTCTCACACACACTGCCCCACACTCTCTCTCACACACACTGCCCCACACTCTCTCTCACACACACTGCCCCACACTCTCTCACACACACACTGTCCCACACTCTCTCTCTCACACACACTGCCCCACACTCTCTCTCACACACACTGCCCCACACTCTCTCTCACACACACTGTCCCACACTCTCTCTCTCACACACACTGCCCCACACTCTCTCTCTCACACACACTGTCCCACACTCTCTCTCTCACACACACTGCCCCGCACTCTCTCACACACACACTGCCCCACACTCTCTCTCTCACACACACTGTCCCACACTCTCTCACACACACACTGCCCCACACTCTCTCACACACACACTGCCCCACACTCTCTCACACACACACTGCCCCACACTCTCTCTCTCACACACACTGTCCCACACTCTCTCACACACACACTGTCCCACACTCTCTCTCACACACACTGCCCCACACTCTCTCTCTCACACACACTGTCCCACACTCTCTCTCTCACACACACTGCCCCACACTCTCTCTCACACACACTGTCCCACACTCTCTCTCTCACACACACTGCCCCACACTCTCTCACACACACACTGCCCCACACTCTCTCTCACACACACACTGTCCCACACTCTCTCACACACACACTGCCCCACACTCTCTCACACACACACTGCCTCACACTCTCTCACACACACACTGCCCCACACACTCTCTCTCTTACACAGACTGCCCCACACTCTCTCACACACACACTGCCCCACACTCTCTCACACACACACACTGCCCCCCACTCTCTCTTACACACACTGCCCCACACTCTCTCACACACACACACTGCCCCCCACTCTCTCTCACACACACTGCCCCACACTCTCACACACACACTGTCCCACACTCTCTCACACACACACTGCCCCACACTCTCTCACACACACACTGCCTCACACTCTCTCACACACACACTGCCCCACACACTCTCTCTCTCACACAGACTGCCCCACACTCTCTCACACACACACTGCCCCACACTCTCTCACACACACACACTGCCCCCCACTCTCTCTTACACACACTGCCCCACACTCTCTCACACACACACACTGCCCCCCACTCTCTCTCACACACACTGCCCCACACTCTCTCACACACACACACTGTCCCACACTCTCTCTCACACACACACTGCCCAACACTCTCTCTCTCACACAGACTGCCCCACACTCTCTCTCTCACACACACTGCCCCACACTCTCTCTCTCACACACACTGCCCCACACTCTCTCTCTCACACAGACTCCCCCACACTCTCTCACACACACACACTGCCCCACACTCTCTCACACACACACTGCCCCCCACACTCTCTCTCACACACACTGCCCCACACTCTCTCACACACACACTGCCCCACACTCTCTCTCTCACACACTGTCCCACACTCTCTCTCTCTCACACACTGCCCCACACTCTCTCACACACACACTGCCTCACACTCTCTCTCACACACACTGCCCCACACTCTCACACACACACTGCCCCACACTCTCTCTCTCACACACTGCCCCACACTCTCTCACACACACACTGCCCCACACTCTCTCTCACACACACACTGCCCCACACTCTCTCACACACACACACTGCCCCACACTCTCTCTCACACACACTGCCCCACACTCTCTCACACACACACTGCCCCACACTCTCTCTCACACACACACTGCCCCACACTCTCTCACACACACACTGTCCCACACTCTCTCTCTCACACACACTGCCCCACACTCTCTCTCACACACACACTGCCCCACACTCTCTCTCTCACACACTGCCCCACACTCTCTCACACACACACTGCCCCACACTCTCTCACACACACACACTGCCCCACACTCTCTCTCTCACACACTGCCCCACACTCTCTCACACACACTGCCCCACACTCTCTCAGTAAGAAGTCTCACAACACCAGGTTAAAGGCCAACATTTGGTCGCAAAAGCCACGAGCTTTCGGAGCGCTGCTCCTTCGTCAGGTGAGTGAAGAGTTCTGGTCACAAACAGGGCATATAAAGACACAAACTCAATTTACAAAATAATGATTGGAATGCGAGTCTTTGCAGGTTATCAAACCTTAAAGGTCCAGACAATGTGAGTGGAGAGAGGGTTAAACACAGGTTAAAGAGATGTGTATTGTCTCCAGACAGGACAGTTAGTGAGATTTTGCAAGCCCAGGCAAGTCGTGGGGGTTACAGATAGTGTGACATGAACCCAAGATCCCGGTTTAGGCCGTCCTCATGTGTGCGGAACTTGGCTACCAGTCTCTGCTCAGCGACTCTGCGCTGTCGTGTGACGTGAAGGCCGCCTTGGAGAACGCTTACCCGAAGATCAGAGGCTGAATGCCCGTGACTGCTGAAGTGTTCCCCAACAGGAACAAAGAACAAAGAACAGTACAGCACAGGAACAGGCCCTTCGGCCCTCCAAGCCCGTGCCGCTCCCTGGTCCCAACTAGACCATTCTTTTGTATCCCTCCATTCCCACTCCGTTCATGTGGCTATCTCGATAAGTCTTAAACGTTCCCAGTGTGTCCGCCTCCACCACCTTGCCTGGCAGCGCATTCCAGGCCCCCACCACCCTCTGTGTAAAATACATCCTTCTGATATCCGTGTTAAACCTCCCCCCCTTCACCTTGAACCTATGACCCCTCGTGAATGTCACCACCGACCTGGGGAAAAGCTTCCCACCGTTCACCCTATCTATGCCTTTCATAATTTTATACACCTCTATTAGGTCACCCCTCATCCTCTGTCTTTCCAGTGAGAACAACCCCAGTTTACCCAATCTCTCCTCATAACTAAGCCCTTCCATACCAGGCAACATCCTGGTAAACCTCCTCTGTACTCTCTCTAAAGCCTCCACGTCCTTCTGGTAGTGTGGTGACCAGAACTGGACGCAGTATTCCAAATGCGGCCGAACCAACGTTCTATACATCTGCAACATCAGACCCCATCTTTTATACTCTATGCCCCGTCCTATAAAGGCAAGCATGCCATATGCCTTCTTCACCACCTTCTCCACCTGTGACGTCACTTTCAAGGATCTGTGGAGTTGCACACCCAGGTCCCTCTGCGTATCTACACCCTTTATGGTTCTGCCATTTATCGTGTAGCTCCCCCCTACGTTAGTTCTACCAAAATGCATCACTTCGCATTGATCTGGATTGAACTCCATCTGCCATTTCTTTGCCCAAATTTCCAGCCTATCTATATCCTTCTGTAGCCTCTGACAATGCTCCTCACTATCTGCAAGTCCAGCCATTTTCGTGTCGTCCGCAAACTTACTGATCACCCCAGTTACACCTTCTTCCAGATCATTTATATAAATCACAAACAGCAGAGGTCCCAATACAGAGCCCTGCGGAACACCACTAGTCACAGGCCTCCAGCCGGAAAAAGACCCTTCCACTACCACCCTCTGTCTTCTGTGACCAAGCCAGTTCTCCACCCATCTAGCCACCTCCCCCTTTATCCCATGAGATCCAACCTTTTGCACCAACCTACCATGAGGGACTTTGTCAAACGCTTTACTAAAGTCCATATAGACGACATCCACGGCCCTTCCCTCGTCAACCATTCTAGTCACTTCTTCAAAAAACACCACCAGGTTAGTGAGGCATGACCTCCCTCTCACAAAACCATGCTGACTATCGTTAATGAGTTTATTCCTTTCTAAATGCGCATACATCCTATCTCTAAGAATCCTCTCCAACAACTTCCCCACCACGGACGTCAAGCTCACCGACCTATAATTACCCGGGTTATCCTACCTACCCTTCTTAAATAATGGGACCACATTAGCTGTCCTCCAATCCTCTGGGACCTCACCTGTGTCCAGTGACGAGACAAAGATTTGCGTCAGAGGCCCAGCGATTTCATCTCTCGTCTCCCTGAGCAGCCTGGGATAGATTCCATCAGGCCCTGGGGATTTGTTAGTCTTTATATTCTCTAACAAACCTAACACTTCCTCCCTTGTAATGGAGATTTTCTCCAACGGGTCAACACTCCCCTCCGAGACACTCCCAGTCAACACATCCCTCTCCTTTGTGAATACCGACGCAAAGTATTCATTTAGGATCTCCCCTACTTCTTTGGGTTCTAAGCATAATTCCCCACTTTTGTCCCTGAGAGGTCCGATTTTTTCCCTGACAACCCTTTTGTTCCTAACGTATGAATAAAATGCCTTGGGATTCTCCTTAATCCTGTCTGCCAAGGACATTTCGTGACCCCTTTTTGCCCTTCTAATTCCCCGTTTGAGTTCTTTCCTACTTTCTTTGTATTCCTCCAGAGCTCCCTCCGTTTTTAGTTGCCTGGACCTAACGTACGCCTCCTCTTTTCTTTTTGACCAATCCCTCAATTTCCCTGGTTATCCACGGTTCTCGAATCCTACCCTTCCTATCCTTCTTTTTAACAGGCACATGCCTGTCCTGCAGCCCTAACAACTGTTCCTTAAAAGACTCCCACATGCCAGATGTGGATTTACCCTCAAACAGCCTCTCCCAATCAAGAGCTGCCAATTTCTGCCTAATCCCACTAAAGTTAGCCTTCCCCCAATTCAACACCTTACCCTTGGGACACCGTTCATCCTTTTCCATCACTATCCTAAAGCTATACAGGATTATACAGGATTAAGGAGAATCCCAAGGCATTTTATACAGGATTAAGGAGAATCCCAAGGCATTTTATTCATACGTTAGGAACAAAAGGGTTGTTAGGGAAAAAATCGGACCTCTCAGGGACAAAAGTGGGGACTTATGCTTGGAGCCCAAAGAGGTAGGGAGATCCTAAATGAATACTTTGCGTCGGTATTCACAAAGGAGAGGGATGTGTTGACTGGGAGTGTCTCGGAGGGGAGTGTTGAACCGTTGGAGAAAATCTCCATTACAAAGGAGGAAGTGTTAGGTTTGTTAGAGAATATAAAGACTGACAAATCCCCAGGGCCTGATGGAATCTATCCACGGCTGCTCAGGGAGACGAGAGGTGAAATCGTTGGGCCTCTGACACAAATCTTTGTCTCGTCACTGGACACAGGTGAGGTCCCAGAGGATTGGAGGATAGCCAATGTGGTCCCGTTATTTAAGAAGGGTAGGAAGGATAACCCGGGTAATTATAGGCCGGTGAGCTTGACGTCCGTGGTGGGGAAGTTGTTGGAGAAGATTCTTAGAGATAGGATGTATGCGCATTTAGAAAGGAATAAACTCATTAACGATAGTCAACATGGTTTTGTGAGAGGGAGGTCATGCCTCACTAACCTGGTGGTGTTTTTTGAAGAAGTGACCAAAATGGTTGACGAAGGAAGGGCCGTGGATGTTGTCTATATGGACTTTAGTAAAGCGTTTGACAAAGTCCCTCATGGTAGGCTAGTGAAAAAGGTTGGATCCCATGGGATAAAGGGGGAGGTGGCTAGATGGGTGGAGAACTGGCTTGGTCATAGAAGACAGAGGGTGGTGGTGGAAGGGTCTTTTTCCGGCTGGAGGCCTGTGACTAGTGGTGTACCGCAGGGCTCTGTATTGGGACCTCTGCTGTTTGTGATTTATATAAATGATCTGGAAGAAGGAGTAACTGGGGTGATCAGTAAGTTTGCGGACGACACAAAACTGGCAGGACTGGCAGACAGTGAGGAACATTGTCAGAGGCTACAGAAGGATATAGATAGGCTGGAAATTTGGGCAAGGAAATAGCAGATGGAGTTCAATCCTGATAAATGCGAAGTGATGCATTTTGGTGGGAATAATGTAGGGAGGAGCTACACGATAAATGGCAGAACCATAAAGGGTGTGGATACTCAGAGGGACCTGGGTGTGCAAGTCCACAGATCCTTGAAGGTGACGTCACAGGTGGAGAAGGTGGTGAAGAAGGCATATGGCATGCTTGCCTTTATAGGACGGGGCATAGAGTATAAAAGTTGGGGTCTGATGTTGCAGATGTATAGAACGTTGGTTCGGCCGCATTTGGAGTACTGCGTCCAGTTCTGGTCGCCACACTACCAGAAGGACGTGGAGGCTTTGGAGAGAGTACAGAGGAGGTTTACCAGGATGTTGCCTGGTATGGAGGGGCTTGGTTATGAGGAGAGATTGGGGAAACTGGGGTTGTTCTCCTTGGAAAGACGGAGGATGAGGGGAGACTTAATAGAGGTGTATAAAATTATGAAAGGCATGGATAGGGTGAACGGTGGGAAGCTTTTCCCCAGGTCGGTGGTGACGTTCACGAGGGGTCATAGGTTCAAGGTGAAGGGGGGGAGGTTTAACACAGATGTCAGAAGGACATATTTCACACAGAGGGTCGTGGGGGCCTGGAATGTGTTGCCGGGCAAGGTGGTGGAGGCGGACACACTGGGAACGTTTAAGACTTATCTAGACAGCTATATGAACGGAGTGGGAATGGAGGGATACAAAAGAGTGGTCTAGTTTGGACCAGGGAGCGGCGCGGGCTAATTGTTCCTTGTTTCTCGTTTCAAGGCTTCATTCTATGATCATCTTGCTGGTGCCAGTACAGAGCGAGACTGCGGATAGTTGGGAACCTGTCTCGGGGGCAGGGAATTCATATGGTGTTCGTGGAAGTGGAAATGACTAGGGTTGGGAAGCATTTTCCGATCAGGGCCATTGTGATCTCCTGGACTCGTTTCGATCGCCTCAGGGGGTCGGAGAGGAATTTCCCAGATTTTTTTTTCCCCATATTGGCCCTGGGGTTTTTCACTCTGGGTTTTCGCCTCTCCCTGGAGATCACATGGTCTGGAATGGGGGGGTGGGGGTGAGTTAATAGGTTGTGATGAACAAAGCATCGTAGCTGTGAGGGACAGCTCGGTGGATAGGATATTGGTATTTAGATAGGCTGGAAAATTGGGCGGGGATCCTGGATTCAGGATTCAATCCTGGACCGGGGAGCGGCGCGGGCTTGGAGGGCCGAAGGGCCGGTTCCTGTGCTGTATTGTTCTTTGTTCTTGTTTGTTGTTCTAACAGAATTGTGGTCACTATTTGCCACATGTTCCCCTACCGAAACTTTGAAGACCTGACCGGGCTCATTCCCCAGTACCAGGTCCAGTATAGCCCCCTCTCTAGTCGGGCTATCTACATGTTGTTCCAAAGAACCTTCCTGTACGCATTTTACAAATTCCTCCCCCTTCAGACTCCCAGCCCTACGCGATTTCCAGTCTATACCAGGGAAATTGAAGTCTCCCACTACAACAACCCTATTTTTCCTGCACCTATCCAGTATCTCCTGACATATCCGTTCTTCCACTTCCCTTGGGCTGTTGGGGGGCCTGTAGTACACCCCCAACATAGTGACTGCGCCCTTCCTGTTTCTGAGCTCCACCCACAGTGACTCGTTACACGACCCCTCTGAATTGTCCTCCCTCTGCACCGCTGTAATATGCTCTCCAACTAATACCGCTACTCCCCCACCTCTTTTGGCCCCTCCTCTGTCTCGGCTAAAACACTTGTACCCCGGAATATTCAGCTGCCAGTCCTGTCCCTCTTTCAACCAAGTCTCCGTCACCGCAACCACATCCAAATTCCTCGTGAGCATTAAGGCCCCAAGTTCGTCTGTCTTACCTGCTAGACTCCTTGCATTGAAGTAGACGCACTCCAGACCCCCAGGCTCAGTGAGGTCATCCTCCCCCAGAGTGCTCTTCTTCTTTGCCACCCTTGTCCCAGCCTCAAGCTCGTCCCCAGCCTCTACACTTGTAGACATAATTTTTTGATCCCCACCCCCCCTGCCATATTAGTTTAAACCCCCCCGAACTGCACTAGCAAAACTCCCAGCCAGGGATGATGGCATCTGTGTCGATGATCCGGCACGTCTTGCAGAGGTTGCTGTGGCAGGGTTGTGTGGTGTCGTGGTCACTGTTCTCCTGAAGGCTGGGTAGTTTGCTGCGGACAATGGTCTGTTTGAGGTTGTGCGGTTGTTTGAAGGCAAGAAGTGGGGGTGTGGGGATGGCCTTGGCGAGATGTTCGTCTTCATCAATGACATGTTGAAGGCTCCGGAGAAGATGTCGTAGCCTCTCCGCTCCGGGGAAGTACTGGACAGCGAAGTCCAAGACAGCTTCCACCTCTCCCTATCTCTGTAACCTCCTCCAGCCCCCTACACCCCTCCCTATCTCTGTAACCTCCTCCAGCCCCCTACACCCCTCCCTATCTCTGTAACCTCCTCCAGCCCCCTACACCCCTCCCTATCTCTGTAACCTCCTCCAGCCCCCTACACCCCCTCCCTATCTCTGTAACCTCCTCCAGCCCCTACACCCCCCTCCCTATCTCTGTAACCTCCTCCAGCCCCCTACACCCCCTCCCATTCTCTGTAACCTCCTCCAGCCCCTCCACCCCTCACTATCTCTGTAACCTCCTCCAGCCCCGACACCCCTCACTATCTCTGTAACCTCCTCCAGCCCCTACACTCCTCCCTATCTCTGTAACCCCCTCCAGCCCCTCCACCCCTCACTATCTCTGTAACCTCCTCCAGCCCCTACACTCCTCCCTATCTCTGTAACCCCCTCCAGCCCCTCCACCCCTCACTATCTCTGTAACCTCCTCCAGCCCCCTACACCCCTCCCTATCTCTGTAACCTCCTCCAGCCCCTACACCCCCTCCCTATCTCTGTAACCTCCTCCAGCCCCCTACACCCCCTCCCTATCTCTGTAACCTCCTCCAGCCCCTACACCCACTCCCTATCTCTGTAACCTCCTCCAGCCCCTCCACCCCTCCCTATCTCTGTAACCTCCTCCAGCCCCCTACACCCCCTCCCTATCTCTGTAACCTCCTCCAGCCCCCTACACCCCCTCCCTATCTCTGTAACCTCCTCCAGCCCCCTACACCCCCTCCCTATCTCTGTAACCCCCTCCAGCCCCTCCACCCCTCACTATCTCTGTAACCTCCTCCAGCCCCCTACACACCTCCCTATCTCTGTAACCTCCTCCAGCCCCCTACACCCCCTCCCTATCTCTGTAACCCCCTCCAGCCCCTCCACCCCTCACTATCTCTGTAACCCCCTCCAGCCCCTCCACCCCTCCCTATCTCTGTAACCTCCTCCAGCCCCCTACACTCCTCCCTATCTCTGTAACCCCCTCCAGCCCCTCCACCCCTCACTAACTCTGTAACCTCCTCCAGCCCCCTACACCCCCTCCCTATCTCTGTAACCTCCTCCAGCCCCTACACCCCTCCCTATCTCTGTAACCTCCTCCAGCCCCTACACCCCTCCCTATCTCTGTAACCTCCTCCCTCCCCTACACCCCTCCCTATCTCTGTAACCTCCTCCAGCCCCCTACACCCCTCCCTATCTCTGTAGCCTCCTCCAGCCCCCTACACCCCCTCCCTATCTCTGTAACCTCCTCCAGCCCCTACACCTCTCCCTATCTCTGTAACCTCCTCCAGCCCCCTACACCCCCTCCCTATCTCTGTAACCTCCTCAGGCCCCTCCACCCCTCCCTATCTCTGTAACCTCCTCCAGCCCCTACACCCCCTCCCTATCTCTGTAACCTCATCCAGCCCCTACACCCCCTCCCTATCTCTGTAACCTCCTCCAGCCCCCTACACCCCCTCCCTATCTCTGTAACCTCCTCCAGCCCCTCCACCCCTCCCTATCTCTGTAACCTCCTCCAGCCCCCTACACCCTTTCCTATCTCTGTAACCTCCTCCAGCCCCTACACCCCCTCCCTATCTCTGTAACATCCTCCACCCCAATAAACATCCCCATCTCTGTAACGTCCTCCAGCCCCAAGGAACATCCCTCCCTATCTCTGTAACCTCCTCCAGCCCCCTACACCCTTTCCTATCTCTGTAACCTCCTCCAGCCCCTACACCCTCCCAATCTCTGTAACCTCCTCCAGCCCCTACACCCCTCCCTATCTCTGTAACCTCCTCCAGCCCCTACACCCCTCACTATCTCTGTAACCTCCTCCAACCCCTAAACCCCTCCCTATCTCTGTAACCTCCTCCAACCCCTAAACCCCTCCCTATCTCTGTAACCTCCTCCAGCCCCTACACCCCTCCCTATCTCTGTAACATCCTCCAGACCCTAAACCCCTCCCTATCTCTGTAACCTCCTCCAGCCCCTACGTCCCCTCCCGATCTCTGTAACCTCCTCCAGCCCCCTACACCCCCTCCCTATCTCTGTAACCTCCTCCAGCCCCCTACACCCCTCCCTATCTCTGTAACCTCCTCCAGCCCCTACACCCCTCCCTATCTCTGTAACCTCCTCCAGCTCCTACACCCCTCCCTATCTCTGTAACCTCCTCCAGCCCCTACACCTCTCCCTATTTCTGTAACCTCCTCCAGCCCCTACACCCCTCCCTATCTCTGTAACCCCCTCCAGCCCCTCCACCCCTCACTATCTCTGTAACCTCCTCCAGCCCCTACACTCCTCCCTATCTCTGTAACCCCCTCCAGCCCCTCCACCCCTCACTATCTCTGTAACCTCCTCCAGCCCCCTACACCCCTCCCTATCTCTGTAACCTCCTCCAGCCCCTACACCCCCTCCCTATCTCTGTAACCTCCTCCAGCCCCCTACACCCCCTCCCTATCTCTGTAACCTCCTCCAGCCCCTACACCCACTCCCTATCTCTGTAACCTCCTCCAGCCCCTCCACCCCTCCCTATCTCTGTAACCTCCTCCAGCCCCCTACACCCCCTCCCTATCTCTGTAACCTCCTCCAGCCCCCTACACCCCCTCCCTATCTCTGTAACCTCCTCCAGCCCCCTACACCCCCTCCCTATCTCTGTAACCCCCTCCAGCCCCTCCACCCCTCACTATCTCTGTAACCTCCTCCAGCCCCCTACACACCTCCCTATCTCTGTAACCTCCTCCAGCCCCCTACACCCCCTCCCTATCTCTGTAACCCCCTCCAGCCCCTCCACCCCTCACTATCTCTGTAACCCCCTCCAGCCCCTCCACCCCTCCCTATCTCTGTAACCTCCTCCAGCCCCCTACACTCCTCCCTATCTCTGTAACCCCCTCCAGCCCCTCCACCCCTCACTAACTCTGTAACCTCCTCCAGCCCCCTACACCCCCTCCCTATCTCTGTAACCTCCTCCAGCCCCTACACCCCTCCCTATCTCTGTAACCTCCTCCAGCCCCTACACCCCTCCCTATCTCTGTAACCTCCTCCCTCCCCTACACCCCTCCCTATCTCTGTAACCTCCTCCAGCCCCCTACACCCCTCCCTATCTCTGTAGCCTCCTCCAGCCCCCTACACCCCCTCCCTATCTCTGTAACCTCCTCCAGCCCCTACACCTCTCCCTATCTCTGTAACCTCCTCCAGCCCCCTACACCCCCTCCCTATCTCTGTAACCTCCTCAGGCCCCTCCACCCCTCCCTATCTCTGTAACCTCCTCCAGCCCCTACACCCCCTCCCTATCTCTGTAACCTCATCCAGCCCCTACACCCCCTCCCTATCTCTGTAACCTCCTCCAGCCCCCTACACCCCCTCCCTATCTCTGTAACCTCCTCCAGCCCCTCCACCCCTCCCTATCTCTGTAACCTCCTCCAGCCCCCTACACCCTTTCCTATCTCTGTAACCTCCTCCAGCCCCTACACCCCCTCCCTATCTCTGTAACATCCTCCACCCCAATAAACATCCCCATCTCTGTAACGTCCTCCAGCCCCAAGGAACATCCCTCCCTATCTCTGTAACCTCCTCCAGCCCCCTACACCCTTTCCTATCTCTGTAACCTCCTCCAGCCCCTACACCCTCCCAATCTCTGTAACCTCCTCCAGCCCCTACACCCCTCCCTATCTCTGTAACCTCCTCCAGCCCCTACACCCCTCACTATCTCTGTAACCTCCTCCAACCCCTAAACCCCTCCCTATCTCTGTAACCTCCTCCAACCCCTAAACCCCTCCCTATCTCTGTAACCTCCTCCAGCCCCTACACCCCTCCCTATCTCTGTAACATCCTCCAGACCCTAAACCCCTCCCTATCTCTGTAACCTCCTCCAGCCCCTACGTCCCCTCCCGATCTCTGTAACCTCCTCCAGCCCCCTACACCCCCTCCCTATCTCTGTAACCTCCTCCAGCCCCCTACACCCCTCCCTATCTCTGTAACCTCCTCCAGCCCCTACACCCCTCCCTATCTCTGTAACCTCCTCCAGCTCCTACACCCCTCCCTATCTCTGTAACCTCCTCCAGCCCCTACACCTCTCCCTATTTCTGTAACCTCCTCCAGCCCCTACACCCCTCCCTATCTCTCTAACCTCCTCAAGCCCCTACACCCCCTCCCTATCCCTGTAACCTCCTCCAGCCCCTACACCCCCTCCCTATCTCTGTAACCTCCTCCAGCCCCTACACCCCCTCCCTATCTCTGTAACCTCCTCCAGCCCCTACACCCCTCGCTATCTCTGTAACCTCCTCCAGCCCCCTACACCCCCTCCCTATCTCTGTAACCCCCTCCAGCCCCCTACACCCCTCGCTATCTCTGTAACCCCCTCCAGCCCCCTACACCCCCTCCCTATCTCTGTAACCTCCTCCAGCCCCCTACACCCCCTCCCTATCCCTGTAACCTCCTCCAGCCCCTACACCCCCTCCCTATCTCTGTAACCTCCTCCAGCCCCTACACCCCCTCCCTATCTCTGTAACCTCCTCCAGCCCCTACACCCCCTCCCTATCTCTGTAACCTCCTCCAGCCCCCACGACCCTCCCTATCTCTGGAACCTCCTCCAGCCCCTACACCCCCTCCCTATCCCTGTAACCTCCTCCAGCCCCCTACACCGCTCCCTATCTCTATTACCTCCTCCAGCCCCCACGACCCACCATATCTCTGTAACCTCCTCCAGCCCCCACGACCCTGCCTATCTCTGGAACCTCCTCCAGCCCCTGCACCCCCTCCCTATCTCTGTAACCTCCTCCAGCCCCCTACACCCCTCCCTATCTCTGTAACCTCCTCCAGTCCCTACACTCCCTCCCTATCTCTGTGCCCTCCTCCAGCCCCCTACACCCCTCCCTATCTCTGTAACCTCCTCCAGCCCCGACACCCCCTCCCTATCTCTGTAACATCCTCCAGACTCTACACTCCCTCCCTATCTCTGTAACCTCCTACAGCCCCCTACACCCCTCCCTATCTCTGTAACCTCCTCCAGTCCCTACACTCCCTCCCTATCTCTGTGACCTCCTCCAGCCCCCTACACCCCCTCCCTATCTCTGTACCTCCTCCAGCCCATACACCCCATCCCTATCTCTATAATCTCCACCAGCCCCCTACACCCCTCCCTATCTCTGTAACCTCCTCCAGCCCCTACACCCCGTCCCTATCTCTGTAACATCCTCCAGTCCCTACACGCCCTCCCTATTTTTGTAACCTCCTCGAGCCCCCTACATCCCCTCCCTATTTCTGTAACCTCCTCCAGCCACCTAAACCCCTCCCTATATCTGTAACCTCCTCCAGTCCCTACACTCCCTCCCTATCTCTGTAACCTCCTCCAGCCACCTAAACCCCTCCCTATATCTGTAACCTCCTCCAGTCCCTACACTCCCTCCCTATCTCTGTAACCTCCTCCAGCCACCTAAACCCCTCCCTATATCTGTAATCTCCTCCAGCCCCCTACACCCCTCCCTATCTCTGTAACCTCCTCCAGCCACCTAAACCCCTCCCTATATCTGTAACCTCCTCCAGTCCCTACACTCCCTCCCTATCTCTGTAACCTCCTCCAGCCACCTAAACCCCTTCCTATATCTGTAATCTCCTCCAGCCCCTACACCCCTCCCTATCTCTGTAATCTCCTCCAGCCCCTACACTTCCTCCCTATCTCTGTAACCTCCTGTAGCCCCCTACACCCCCTCCCTATCTCTGTAACCTCCTCCAGCCCCTACACCCCTCCCTATCTCTGTAACCTCCTCCAGCCCCTACACCCCCTCCCTATCTCTATAACTTCCTCCAGCCCCCTACAGCCCTCCCTATCTCTGTAACCTACTCCAGCACCTACACCCCTCCGTATCTTTGTAACCTCCGCCAGCACCTACACCCCTCCGTATCTTTGTAACCTCCTCCAGCCCCTACACCCCTCCCCATCTCTGCAATCTCCTCCAGCCCCGACACCCCTCCCTATCTCTGTAACCTCCTCCAGCCCCTACACCCTCTCCCTATCTCTGTAACCTCTTCCAGCCCCGACAACCTCCCAATCTCTGTAACCTCCTCCAGCCCCTACACCCCTCCCTATCTCTCTAACCTCCTCCAGCCCCGACACCCCCTCCCTCTCTCTGTAACCTCCTCCAGCCCCTAAACCCCTCCCTATCTCTGTAACCTCCTCCAGCCCCTACACCCTCTCCCTATCTCTGTAACCTCCTCCAGCCCCTAAACCCCTCCCTATCTCTGTAACCTCCTCCAGCCCCTACACCCTCTCCCTATCTCTGTAACCTCCTCCAGCCCCTAAACCCCTCCCTATCTCTGTAACCTCCTCCAGCCCCTACACCCCCTCCCTATCTCTGTAACCTCCTCCAGTCCCGACACCCCTCCCTATCTCTGTAACATCCTCCAGACCCCTACACCCCTATCTCTGTAACCTCCTCCAGCCCCTAAACCCCTCCCTAACTCTGTAACCTCCTCCAGCCACTAAACCCCTCCCTATCTCTGTAACCTCCTCCAGCCACTAACCCCCTCCCTATCTCTGTAACCTCCTCCAGCCCCTACACCCCCTCCCGATCTCTGTAACCTCCTCCAGATCCTACACCCCTCCCTATCTCTGTAATCTCCTCCAGATCCTACACCCCTCCCTATCTCTGTAACCTCCTCCAGCCCCCTACACCCCCTCCCTATCTCTGTAACCTCCTCCAGCCCCCTACACCCCCTCCCTATCTCTGTAACCTCCTCCAGCCCCCTACACGCCCTCCCTATCTCTGTAACCTCCTCCAGCCCCCTACACCCCCTCCCTATCTCTGTAACTCCCTCCAGCCGCTACAACCCTCCCTATCTCTGTAACCTCCTCCAGCCCCTACACCCCTCCCTATCTCTGTAACCTCCTCCAGCCCCTGACACCGCTCCCTATCTCTATTACCTCCTCCAGCCCCCACGACCCTCCATATCTCTGTAACCTCCTCCAGCCCCCACGACCCTCCCTATCTCTGTAACCTCCTCCAGCCCCCTACACCCCCTCCCTATCTCTGTAACATCCTCCAGACTCTACACTCCCTCCCTATCTCTGTAACCTCCTCCAACCCTTACACTCCCTCCCTATCTCTGTAACCTCCTCCAGCCCCCTACACCCCTCCCTATCTCTGTAACCTCCTCCAGTCCCTACACTCCCTCCCTATCTCTGTGACCTCCTCCAGCCCCCTACACCCCTCCCCATCTCTGTACCTCCTCCAGCCCCTACACCCCATCCCTATCTCTATTATCTCCACCAGCCCCCTACACCCCTCCCTATCTCTGTAACCTCCTACAGCCCCTACACCCCCTCCCTATCTCTGTAACATCCTCCAGTCCCTACACGCCCTCCCTATTCCTGTAACCTCCTCCAGCCCCCTACATCCCCTCCCTATTTCTGTAACCTCCTCCAGCCACCTAAACCCCTCCCTATCTCTGTAACCTCCTCCAGTCCCTACACTCCCTCCCTATCTCTGGAACCTCCTCCAGCCCCTACACCCCCTCCTGATCTCTGTAACCTCCTCCAGCCCCCTACACCCCCTCCCTATCTCTGTAACCTCCTAAAGCCCCCTACACCCCCTCCCTATCTCTGTAACCTCCTCCAGCCCCTACACCCTCTCCCTATCTCTATAATCTCCTCCAGCTCCTACACCCCTCCCTATCTCTGTAACCTCCTCCAGCCCCAACACCCCTCCCTATCTCTATAACCTCCTCCAGCCCCCTACACCCCTCCCTATCTCTGTAACCTCCTCCAGCCCCTACACCCCTCCCTATCTCTGTAACCTCCTCCAGCCCCTACACCCCCTTCCTATCTCTGTAACCTCCTCCAGGCCCTAAACCCCTCCCTATCTCTGTAACCTCCTCCTGCCACTAACCCCCTCCCTATCTCTGTAACCTCCCCCAGACCCCAACAGCCCCTCCCTATCTCTGTAGCCTCCTCCAGCCCCTACACCCCCTCCCTATCTCTGTAACCTCCTCCAGCCCCTACACTCCTCCCTATCTCTGTAACATCCTCCAGCCCATGCGCCCCCTCCCTATCTCTATAACTTCCTCCAGCCCCCGACAGCCCTCCCTATCTCTGTAACCTCCTCCAGCACCGACACCCCTCCGTATCTTTGTAACCTCCTCCAGCCCCTACACCCCTCCCCATCTCTGTAATCTCCTCCAGCCCCGACACCCCTCCCGATCTCTGTAACCTCCTCCAGCGCCTACACCCCCTCCCGATCTCGGCAACCTCCTCCAGCCCCCTACACCCCCTCCCTATCTCTGTAACCTCCTCCAGCCCCTACACCCTCTCCCGATCTCTGTAACCTCCTCCAGCGCCTACACCCCCTCCCGATCTCGGCAACCTCCTCCAGCCCCTACACTCCCTCCCTATCTCTGTAACCTCCTCCAGCCCCTACACCCCCTCCCTATCTCTGTAACCTCCTCCAGCCCATGCACCCCTCCCTATCTCTGTAACATCCTCCAGCCCCTACACCCCTCCCTATCTCTGTAACATCCTCCAGCCCCTACACCCCTCCCCCTCTCTGCAATCTCCTCCAGCCCCTACACCCCCTCCCTATCTCTGTAACCTCCTCCAGCCTCTACACCCTCTCCCTATCTCTGTAACCTCCTCCAGCCCCTACACCCTCCCAATCTCTGTAAACCACTCCAGGCCCTACAGCCCTCCCTATCTCTGTAACCTCCTCCAGCCCCCTACACCCTCTCCCTATCTCTGTAACCTCCCCCAGCCCCTAAACTCCTCCCTATCTCTGTAACCTCCTCCAGCCCCTACACCCTCCCAATCTCTGTAAACCACTCCAGGCCCTACAGCCCTCCCTATCTCTCTAACCTCCTCCAGCCCCCTACACCCTCTCCCTATCTCTGTAACCTCCCCCAGCCCCTAAACCCCTCCCTATCTCTGTAACCTCCTCCAGCCCCTACACCCCCTCCCTATCTCTCTAACCTCCTCCAGCCCCTACACCCCCTCCCTATCTCTGTAACCTCCTCCAGCCCATAAACCCCTCCCTATCTCTGTAACCTCCTCCAGCCCGTACACCCTCTCCCTATCTCTGTAACCTCCTCCAGCCCCTACACCCCCTCCCTATCTCTCTAACCTCCTCCAGCCCCTACACCCACTCCCTATCTCTGTAACCTCCTCCAGCCCATAAACCCCTCCCTATCTCTGTAACCTCCTCCAGCCCCTACACCCCCTCCCTATCTCTGTAACCTCCTCCAGCCCCTAAACCCCTCCCTATCTCTGTAACCTCCTCCAGCCCCTACACCCTCTCCCTATCTCTGTAACCTCCTCCAGTCCCTACACCCCTCCCTATCTCTGTAACATCCTCCAGCCCCCTACACCCCCTCCCTATCTCTGTAACCTCCTCCAGCCCCTAAACCCCTCCCTAACTCTGTAACCTCCTCCAGCCACTAAACCCCTCCCTATCTCTGTAACCTCCTCCAGCCACTAACCCCCTCCCTATCTCTGTAACCTCCCCCAGCCCCCTACACCCCTCCCGACCTCTGTAACATCCTCCACCACCTACACCCCTCCCAATCTCTGTAACCTGCGCCAGCCCCTACACCCCCTCCCTATCTCTGTAACCTCCTCCAGATCCTACACCCCTCCCGATCTCTGTAATCTCCTCCAGATCCTACAGCCCTCCCTATCTCTGTAACCTCCTCCAGCCCCTACACCCCCTCCCGATCTCTGTAATCTCCTCCAGCTCCTACACCCCTCCCTATCTCTGTAACCTCCTCCAGCCCCGTACACCGCTCCCTTTCTCTATTACCTCCTCCAGCCCCCACGACCCTCCATATCTCTGTAACCTCCTCCAGCCCCCACGACCCTCCCTATCTCTGTAACCTCCTCCAGCCCCTACACCCCCTCCCTATCTCTGTAACATCCTCCAGTCTCTACACTCCCTCCCTATCTCTGTAACCTCCTCCAGCCCCTACACTCCCTCCCTATCTCGGTAACCTCCTCCAGCCCCCTACACCCCTCCCTATCTCTGTAACCTCCTCCAGTCCCTACACTCCCTCCCTATCTCTGTGACCTCCTCCAGCCCCCTACACCCCTCCCTATCTCTGTACCTCCTCCAGCCCCTACACCCCATCCCTATCTCTATTATCTCCACCAGCCCCCTACACCCCTCCCTATCTCTGTAACCTCCTCCAGCCCCTACACCCCCTCCCTATCTCTGTAACATCCTCCAGTCCCTACACGCCCTCCCTATTTCTGTAACCTCCTCCAGCCCCCTACATCCCCTCCCTATTTCTGTAACCTCCTCCAGCCCCTACACCCCTCCCTATCTCTGTAACCCCCTCCAGCCCCCTACACCCCCTCCCTATCTCTGTAACCTCCTCCAGCCACCTAAACCCCTCCCTATCTCTGTAACCTCCTCCAGTCCCTACACTCCCTCCCTATCTCTGTAACCTCCTCCAGCCCCGACACCCCCTCCTGATCTCTGTAACCTCCTCCAGCTCCGACACCCCTCCCTATCTCTGTAACCTCCTCCAGCCCCAACACCCCTCCCTATCTCTGTAACCTCCTCCAGCTCCCACAACTCCTCCCTATCTCTGTAACCTCCTCCAGCCCCAACACCCCTCCCTATCTCTGTAACCTCCTCCAGCTCCCACAACTCCTCCCTATCTCTGTAATCTCCTCCAGCCCCTACACCCCCTCCCTATCTCTGTAACCTCCTCCAGCCCCTACACCCCCTCCCTATCTCTGTAACCTCCTCCAGCCCCTACACCCCCTCCCGATCTCTGTAACCTCCTCCAGCCCCTACACCCCCTCCCTATCTCTGTAACCTCCTCCAGCCCCCTACACCCCCTCCCTATCTCTGTAACATCCTCCAGACCCCTACACCCCTCCCTATCTCTGTAACCTCCTCCAGCCCCTAAACCCCTCCCTAACTCTGTAACCTCCTCCAGCCACTAAACCCCTCCCTATCTCTGTAACCTCCTCCAGCCCCTAAACCCCTCCCTATCTCTGTAACCTCCTCCTGCCACTAACCCCCTCCCTATCTCTGTAACCTCCCCCAGCCCCCAACAGCCCCTCCCTATCTCTGTAACCTCCTCCAGCCCCTACACTCCTCCCTATCTCTGTAACATCCTCCAGCCCATGCGCCCCCTCCCTATCTCTATAACTTCCTCCAGCCCCCTACAGCCCTCCCTATCTCTGTAACCTCCTCCAGCCCCTACACCCCTCCGTATCTTTGTAACCTCCTCCAGCACCTACACCCCTCCGTATCTTTGTAACCTCCTCCAGCCGCGACACCCCTCCCTATCTCTGTAACCTCCTCCAGCGCCTACACCCCCTCCCTATCTCGGCAACCTCCTCCAGCCCATGCACCCCTCCCTATCTCTGTAACATCCTCCAGCCCCTACACCCCTCCCCCTCTCTGCAATCTCCTCCAGCCCCTACACCCCTCCCTATCTCTGTAACCTCCTCCAGCCTCTACACACTCTCCCTATCTCTGTAACCTCCTCCAGCCCCCTACACCCCCTCCCTATCTCTGTAACCTCCTCCAGCCCCTACACCCCTCCCTATCTCTGTAACCTCCTCCAGCCACTACCCCCCTCCCTATCTCTGTAACCTCCTCCAGCCCCCTAGACCCCTCCCTATCTCTATAACCTCCTCCAGCACCCTACACCCCTCCCTATCTCTGTAACCCCCTCCAGCCCCTACACCCCCTCCCTATCTCTGTAACCCCCTCCAGCCCCTACACCCCTCCCGATCTCTGTAACCCCCTCCAGCCCCCTACACCCCCTCCCTATCTCTGTAACCCCCTCCAGCCCCCTACACCCCCTCCCTATCTCTGTAACCTCCTCCAGCCCCGACACCCCCTCCCTATCTCTGTAACCTCCTCCAGCCCCTACACCCCTCCCGATCTCTGTAACCCCCTCCAGCCCCCTACACCCCCTCCCTATCTCTGTAACCTCCTCCAGCCCCTACACCCGTCCCTATCTCTGTAACCTCCTCCAGCCCCTACACCCCTCCCTATCTCTGTAACCTCCTCCAGCCCCTACACCCCTCCCGATCTCTGTAACCCCCTCCAGCCCCCTACACCCCCTCCCTATCTCTGTAACCTCCTCCAGCCCCTACACCCGTCCCTATCTCTGTAACCTCCTCCAGCCCCTACACCCCCTCCCTATCTCTGTAACCTCCTCCAGCCCCTACACCCCTCCCTATCTCTGTAATCTCCTCCAGCCCCCTACACCCCCTCCCTATCTCTGTAACCTCCTCCAGCTCCTGCACCCCTCCCTATCTCTGTAACCTCCTCCAGCCCCTACACCCCTCCCGATCTCTGTAACCTCCTCCAGCCCCTACACCCCTCCCTATCTCTGTAACCCCCTCCAGCCCCGACACCCCCTCCTGATCTCTGTAACCTCCTCCAGCTCCGACACCCCTCCCTATCTCTGTAACCTCCTCCAGCCCCTACACCCCTCCCTATCTCTGTAACCTCCTCCAGCCCCTACACCCCTCCCGATCTCTGTAACCCCCTCCAGCCCCCTACACCCCCTCCCTATCTCTGTAACCTCCTCCAGCCCCTACACCCGTCCCTATCTCTGTAACCTCCTCCAGCCCCTACACCCTCTCCCTATCTCTGTAACCTCCTCCAGCCCCTACACCCCTCCCGATCTCTGTAACCTCCTCCAGCCCCTACACCCCTCCCTATCTCTGTAACCCCCTCCAGCCCCTACACCCGTCCCTATCTCTGTAACCCCCTCCAGCCCCTACACCCGTCCCTATCTCTGTAACCTCCTCCAGCCCCTACACCCCCTCCCTATCTCTGTAACCTCCTCCAGCCCCCTACACCCCCTCCCGATCTCTGTAATCTCCTCCAGCTCCTACACCCCCTCCCTATCTCTGTAACCTCCTCCAGCCCCCTACACCCCTCCCTATCTCTGTAACCCCCTCCCTCCCCTACACCCCTCCCTATCTCTGTAAGCTCCTCCAGCCCCGACAACCCTCCCTATCTCTGTAACCTCCTCCAGCCCCTACATCCCCTCCCTATCTCTGTAACCTCCTCCAGCCCCAACAACCCTCCCTATCTCTGTAACCTCCTCCAGCCCCTACATCCCCTCCCCATCTCTGTAACCTCCTCCAGCCCCCTACACCCCCCTCCCTATCTCTGTAACCTCCTCCAGCCCCTACACCCCTCCCCAGCTCTGTAACCTCCTCCAGCCCCGACATCCCCTCCCTATCTCTGTAACCTCCTCCAGCCCCTACACACCCTCCCTATCTCTGTAACCTCCTCCAGCCCGCAACACCACTTCCCTATCTCTGTAACCTCCTCCAGCTCCCAACACCACCTCCCTATCTGTGTAACATCCTCCAGTCCCGACAACACCTCCCTATCTCTCTAACCTACTCCAGCTCCCACAACTCCTCCCTATCTCTGTAATCTCCTCCAGCCCCTACACTTCCTCCCGATCTCTGTAACCTCCTGTAGCCCCCTACACCCCCTCCCGATCTCTGTAACCTCCTCCATCCCCTAAACCCCTCCCTAACTCTGTAACCTCCTCCAGCCACTAAACCCCTCCCTATCTCTGTAACCTCCTCCAGCCCCTAAACCCCTCCCTATCTCTGTAACCTCCTCCAGCCCCCTACACCCCTCCCTATCTCTGTAACCTCCTCCAGCCCCCAACAGCCCCTCCCTATCTCTGTAACCTCCTCCAGCCCCTACACCCCCTCCCTATCTCTGTAACCTCCTCCAGCCCATAAACCCCTCCCTATCTCTGTAACCTCCTCCAGCCCGTACACCCTCTCCCTATCTCTGTAACCTCCTCCAGCCCCTACACCCCCTCCCTATCTCTCTAACCTCCTCCAGCCCCTACACCCACTCCCTATCTCTGTAACCTCCTCCAGCCCATAAACCCCTCCCTATCTCTGTAACCTCCTCCAGCCCCTACACCCCCTCCCTATCTCTGTAACCTCCTCCAGCCCCTAAACCCCTCCCTATCTCTGTAACCCCCTCCAGCCCCTACACCCTCTCCCTATCTCTGTAACCTCCTCCAGTCCCTACACCCCTCCCTATCTCTGTAACATCCTCCAGCCCCCTACACCCCCTCCCTATCTCTGTAACCTCCTCCAGCCCCTAAACCCCTCCCTAACTCTGTAACCTCCTCCAGCCACTAAACCCCTCCCTATCTCTGTAACCTCCTCCAGCCACTAACCCCCTCCCTATCTCTGTAACCTCCCCCAGCCCCCTACACCCCTCCCGACCTCTGTAACATCCTCCACCACCTACACCCCTCCCAATCTCTGTAACCTGCGCCAGCCCCTACACCCCCTCCCTATCTCTGTAACCTCCTCCAGATCCTACACCCCTCCCGATCTCTGTAATCTCCTCCAGATCCTACAGCCCTCCCTATCTCTGTAACCTCCTCCAGCCCCTACACCCCCTCCCGATCTCTGTAATCTCCTCCAGCTCCTACACCCCTCCCTATCTCTGTAACCTCCTCCAGCCCCGTACACCGCTCCCTTTCTCTATTACCTCCTCCAGCCCCCACGACCCTCCATATCTCTGTAACCTCCTCCAGCCCCCACGACCCTCCCTATCTCTGTAACCTCCTCCAGCCCCTACACCCCCTCCCTATCTCTGTAACATCCTCCAGTCTCTACACTCCCTCCCTATCTCTGTAACCTCCTCCAGCCCCTACACTCCCTCCCTATCTCGGTAACCTCCTCCAGCCCCCTACACCCCTCCCTATCTCTGTAACCTCCTCCAGTCCCTACACTCCCTCCCTATCTCTGTGACCTCCTCCAGCCCCCTACACCCCTCCCTATCTCTGTACCTCCTCCAGCCCCTACACCCCATCCCTATCTCTATTATCTCCACCAGCCCCCTACACCCCTCCCTATCTCTGTAACCTCCTCCAGCCCCTACACCCCCTCCCTATCTCTGTAACATCCTCCAGTCCCTACACGCCCTCCCTATTTCTGTAACCTCCTCCAGCCCCCTACATCCCCTCCCTATTTCTGTAACCTCCTCCAGCCCCTACACCCCTCCCTATCTCTGTAACCCCCTCCAGCCCCCTACACCCCCTCCCTATCTCTGTAACCTCCTCCAGCCACCTAAACCCCTCCCTATCTCTGTAACCTCCTCCAGTCCCTACACTCCCTCCCTATCTCTGTAACCTCCTCCAGCCCCGACACCCCCTCCTGATCTCTGTAACCTCCTCCAGCTCCGACACCCCTCCCTATCTCTGTAACCTCCTCCAGCCCCAACACCCCTCCCTATCTCTGTAACCTCCTCCAGCTCCCACAACTCCTCCCTATCTCTGTAACCTCCTCCAGCCCCAACACCCCTCCCTATCTCTGTAACCTCCTCCAGCTCCCACAACTCCTCCCTATCTCTGTAATCTCCTCCAGCCCCTACACCCCCTCCCTATCTCTGTAACCTCCTCCAGCCCCTACACCCCCTCCCTATCTCTGTAACCTCCTCCAGCCCCTACACCCCCTCCCGATCTCTGTAACCTCCTCCAGCCCCTACACCCCCTCCCTATCTCTGTAACCTCCTCCAGCCCCCTACACCCCCTCCCTATCTCTGTAACATCCTCCAGACCCCTACACCCCTCCCTATCTCTGTAACCTCCTCCAGCCCCTAAACCCCTCCCTAACTCTGTAACCTCCTCCAGCCACTAAACCCCTCCCTATCTCTGTAACCTCCTCCAGCCCCTAAACCCCTCCCTATCTCTGTAACCTCCTCCTGCCACTAACCCCCTCCCTATCTCTGTAACCTCCCCCAGCCCCCAACAGCCCCTCCCTATCTCTGTAACCTCCTCCAGCCCCTACACTCCTCCCTATCTCTGTAACATCCTCCAGCCCATGCGCCCCCTCCCTATCTCTATAACTTCCTCCAGCCCCCTACAGCCCTCCCTATCTCTGTAACCTCCTCCAGCCCCTACACCCCTTCGTATCTTTGTAACCTCCTCCAGCACCTACACCCCTCCGTATCTTTGTAACCTCCTCCAGCCCCGACACCCCTCCCTATCTCTGTAACCTCCTCCAGCGCCTACACCCCCTCCCTATCTCGGCAACCTCCTCCAGCCCATGCACCCCTCCCTATCTCTGTAACATCCTCCAGCCCCTACACCCCTCCCCCTCTCTGCAATCTCCTCCAGCCCCTACACCCCTCCCTATCTCTGTAACCTCCTCCAGCCTCTACACACTCTCCCTATCTCTGTAACCTCCTCCAGCCCCCTACACCCCCTCCCTATCTCTGTAACCTCCTCCAGCCCCTACACCCCTCCCTATCTCTGTAACCTCCTCCAGCCACTACCCCCCTCCCTATCTCTGTAACCTCCTCCAGCCCCCTAGACCCCTCCCTATCTCTATAACCTCCTCCAGCACCCTACACCCCTCCCTATCTCTGTAACCCCCTCCAGCCCCTACACCCCCTCCCTATCTCTGTAACCCCCTCCAGCCCCTACACCCCTCCCGATCTCTGTAACCCCCTCCAGCCCCCTACACCCCCTCCCTATCTCTGTAACCCCCTCCAGCCCCCTACACCCCCTCCCTATCTCTGTAACCTCCTCCAGCCCCGACACCCCCTCCCTATCTCTGTAACCTCCTCCAGCCCCTACACCCCTCCCGATCTCTGTAACCCCCTCCAGCCCCCTACACCCCCTCCCTATCTCTGTAACCTCCTCCAGCCCCTACACCCGTCCCTATCTCTGTAACCTCCTCCAGCCCCTACACCCCTCCCTATCTCTGTAACCTCCTCCAGCCCCTACACCCCTCCCGATCTCTGTAACCCCCTCCAGCCCCCTACACCCCCTCCCTATCTCTGTAACCTCCTCCAGCCCCTACACCCGTCCCTATCTCTGTAACCTCCTCCAGCCCCTACACCCCCTCCCTATCTCTGTAACCTCCTCCAGCCCCTACACCCCTCCCTATCTCTGTAATCTCCTCCAGCCCCCTACACCCCCTCCCTATCTCTGTAACCTCCTCCAGCTCCTGCACCCCTCCCTATCTCTGTAACCTCCTCCAGCCCCTACACCCCTCCCGATCTCTGTAACCTCCTCCAGCCCCTACACCCCTCCCTATCTCTGTAACCCCCTCCAGCCCCGACACCCCCTCCTGATCTCTGTAACCTCCTCCAGCTCCGACACCCCTCCCTATCTCTGTAACCTCCTCCAGCCCCTACACCCCTCCCTATCTCTGTAACCTCCTCCAGCCCCTACACCCCTCCCGATCTCTGTAACCCCCTCCAGCCCCCTACACCCCCTCCCTATCTCTGTAACCTCCTCCAGCCCCTACACCCGTCCCTATCTCTGTAACCTCCTCCAGCCCCTACACCCTCTCCCTATCTCTGTAACCTCCTCCAGCCCCTACACCCCTCCCGATCTCTGTAACCTCCTCCAGCCCCTACACCCCTCCCTATCTCTGTAACCCCCTCCAGCCCCTACACCCGTCCCTATCTCTGTAACCCCCTCCAGCCCCTACACCCGTCCCTATCTCTGTAACCTCCTCCAGCCCCTACACCCCCTCCCTATCTCTGTAACCTCCTCCAGCCCCCTACACCCCCTCCCGATCTCTGTAATCTCCTCCAGCTCCTACACCCCCTCCCTATCTCTGTAACCTCCTCCAGCCCCCTACACCCCTCCCTATCTCTGTAACCCCCTCCCTCCCCTACACCCCTCCCTATCTCTGTAAGCTCCTCCAGCCCCGACAACCCTCCCTATCTCTGTAACCTCCTCCAGCCCCTACATCCCCTCCCTATCTCTGTAACCTCCTCCAGCCCCAACAACCCTCCCTATCTCTGTAACCTCCTCCAGCCCCTACATCCCCTCCCCATCTCTGTAACCTCCTCCAGCCCCCTACACCCCCCTCCCTATCTCTGTAACCTCCTCCAGCCCCTACACCCCTCCCCAGCTCTGTAACCTCCTCCAGCCCCGACATCCCCTCCCTATCTCTGTAACCTCCTCCAGCCCCTACACACCCTCCCTATCTCTGTAACCTCCTCCAGCCCGCAACACCACTTCCCTATCTCTGTAACCTCCTCCAGCTCCCAACACCACCTCCCTATCTGTGTAACATCCTCCAGTCCCGACAACACCTCCCTATCTCTCTAACCTACTCCAGCTCCCACAACTCCTCCCTATCTCTGTAATCTCCTCCAGCCCCTACACTTCCTCCCGATCTCTGTAACCTCCTGTAGCCCCCTACACCCCCTCCCGATCTCTGTAACCTCCTCCATCCCCTAAACCCCTCCCTAACTCTGTAACCTCCTCCAGCCACTAAACCCCTCCCTATCTCTGTAACCTCCTCCAGCCCCTAAACCCCTCCCTATCTCTGTAACCTCCCCCAGCCCCCAACAGCCCCTCCCTATCTCTGTAACCTCCTCCAGCCCCTAAACCCCTCCCTAACTCTGTAGCCTCCTCCATCCCCTAAACCCCTCCCTAACTCTGTAACCTCCTCCAGCCACTAAACCCCTCCCTATCTCTGTAACCTCCTCCAGCCCCTAAACCCCTCCCTATCTCTGTAACCTCCCCCAGCCCCCAACAGCCCCTCCCTATCTCTGTAACCTCCTCCAGCCCCTAAACCCCTCCCTAACTCTGTAACCTCCTCCAGCCACTAAACCCCTCCCTATCTCTGTAACCTCCTCCAGCCCCTAAACCCCTCCCTATCTCTGTAACCTCCTCCTGCCACTAACCCCCTCCCTATCTCTGTAACCTCCCCCAGCCCCCAACAGCCCCTCCCTATCTCTGTAACCTCCTCCAGCCCCTACACCCCCTCCCTATCTCTGTAACCTCCTCCAGCCCCTACACTCCTCCCTATCTCTGTAACATCCTCCAGCCCATGCGCCCCCTCCCTATCTCTATAACTTCCTCCAGCCCCCAACAGCCCCTCCCTATCTCTGTAACCTCCTCCAGCCCCTACACCCCTCCCTATCTCTGTAATCTCCTCCAGCACCTACACCCCTCCGTATCTTTGTAACCTCCTCCAGCACCTACACCCCTCCGTATCTTTGTAACCTCCTCCAGCCCCTACACCCCTCCCCATCTCTGTAATCTCCTCCAGCCCCGACACCCCTCCCTATCTCTGTAACCTCCTCCAGCCCCTACACCCCCTCCCTATCTCGGCAACCTCCTCCAGCCCATGCACCCCTCCCTATCTCTGTAACATCCTCCAGCCCCTACACCCCTCCCTATCTCTGTAATCTCCTCCAGCCCCGACACCCCTCCCGATCTCTGTAACCTCCTCCAGCGCCTACACCCCCTCCCGATCTCGGCAACCTCCTCCAGCCCCCTACACCCCCTCCCTATCTCTGTAACCTCCTCCAGCCCCTACACCCTCTCCCGATCTCTGTAACCTCCTCCAGCGCCTACACCCCCTCCCGATCTCGGCAACCTCCTCCAGCCCCTACACTCCCTCCCTATCTCTGTAACCTCCTCCAGCCCCTACACCCCCTCCCTATCTCTGTAACCTCCTCCAGCCCATGCACCCCTCCCTATCTCTGTCACATCCTCCAGCCCCTACACCCCTCCCTATCTCTGTAACATCCTCCAGCCCCTACACCCCTCCCCCTCTCTGCAATCTCCTCCAGCCCCTACACCCCCTCCCTATCTCTGTATCCTCCTCCAGCCTCTACACCCTCTCCCTATCTCTGTAACCTCCTCCAGCCCCTACACCCTCCCAATCTCTGTAAACCACTCCAGGCCCTACACCCCCTCCCTATCTCTGTAACCTCCTCCAGCCCCCTACACCCTCTCCCTATCTCTGTAACCTCCCCCAGCCCCTAAACTCCTCCCTATCTCTGTAACCTCCTCCAGCCCCTACACCCTCCCAATCTCTGTAAACCACTCCAGGCCCTACAGCCCTCCCTATCTCTCTAACCTCCTCCAGCCCCCTACACCCTCTCCCTATCTCTGTAACCTCCCCCAGCCCCTAAACCCCTCCCTATCTCTGTAACCTCCTCCAGCCCCTACACCCCCTCCCTATCTCTCTAACCTCCTCCAGCCCCTACACCCCCTCCCTATCTCTGTAACCTCCTCCAGCCCATAAACCCCTCCCTATCTCTGTAACCTCCTCCAGCCCGTACACCCTCTCCCTATCTCTGTAACCTCCTCCAGCCCCTACACCCCCTCCCTATCTCTCTAACCTCCTCCAGCCCCTACACCCACTCCCTATCTCTGTAACCTCCTCCAGCCCATAAACCCCTCCCTATCTCTGTAACCTCCTCCAGCCCCTACACCCCCTCCCTATCTCTGTAACCTCCTCCAGCCCCTAAACCCCTCCCTATCTCTGTAACCTCCTCCAGCCCCTACACCCTCTCCCTATCTCTGTAACCTCCTCCAGTCCCTACACCCCTCCCTATCTCTGTAACATCCTCCAGCCCCCTACACCCCCTCCCTATCTCTGTAACCTCCTCCAGCCCCTAAACCCCTCCCTAACTCTGTAACCTCCTCCAGCCACTAAACCCCTCCCTATCTCTGTAACCTCCTCCAGCCACTAACCCCCTCCCTATCTCTGTAACCTCCCCCAGCCCCCTACACCCCTCCCGACCTCTGTAACATCCTCCACCACCTACACCCCTCCCAATCTCTGTAACCTGCGCCAGCCCCTACACCCCCTCCCTATCTCTGTAACCTCCTCCAGATCCTACACCCCTCCCGATCTCTGTAATCTCCTCCAGATCCTACAGCCCTCCCTATCTCTGTAACCTCCTCCAGCCCCTACACCCCCTCCCGATCTCTGTAATCTCCTCCAGCTCCTACACCCCTCCCTATCTCTGTAACCTCCTCCAGCCCCGTACACCGCTCCCTTTCTCTATTACCTCCTCCAGCCCCACGACCCTCCATATCTCTGTAACCTCCTCCAGCCCCCACGACCCTCCCTATCTCTGTAACCTCCTCCAGCCCCTACACCCCCTCCCTATCTCTGTAACATCCTCCAGTCTCTACACTCCCTCCCTATCTCTGTAACCTCCTCCAGCCCCTACACTCCCTCCCTATCTCGGTAACCTCCTCCAGCCCCCTACACCCCTCCCTATCTCTGTAACCTCCTCCAGTCCCTACACTCCCTCCCTATCTCTGTGACCTCCTCCAGCCCCCTACACCCCTCCCTATCTCTGTACCTCCTCCAGCCCCTACACCCCATCCCTATCTCTATTATCTCCACCAGCCCCCTACACCCCTCCCTATCTCTGTAACCTCCTCCAGCCCCTACACCCCCTCCCTATCTCTGTAACATCCTCCAGTCCCTACACGCCCTCCCTATTTCTGTAACCTCCTCCAGCCCCCTACATCCCCTCCCTATTTCTGTAACCTCCTCCAGCCCCTACACCCCTCCCTATCTCTGTAACCCCCTCCAGCCCCCTACACCCCCTCCCTATCTCTGTAACCTCCTCCAGCCACCTAAACCCCTCCCTATCTCTGTAACCTCCTCCAGTCCCTACACTCCCTCCCTATCTCTGTAACCTCCTCCAGCCCCGACACCCCCTCCTGATCTCTGTAACCTCCTCCAGCTCCGACACCCCTCCCTATCTCTGTAACCTCCTCCAGCCCCAACACCCCTCCCTATCTCTGTAACCTCCTCCAGCTCCCACAACTCCTCCCTATCTCTGTAACCTCCTCCAGCCCCAACACCCATCCCTATCTCTGTAACCTCCTCCAGCTCCCACAACTCCTCCCTATCTCTGTAATCTCCTCCAGCCCCTACACCCCCTCCCTATCTCTGTAACCTCCTCCAGCCCCTACACCCCCTCCCTATCTCTGTAACCTCCTCCAGCCCCTACACCCCCTCCCGATCTCTGTAACCTCCTCCAGCCCCTACACCCCCTCCCTATCTCTGTAACCTCCTCCAGCCCCCTACACCCCCTCCCTATCTCTGTAACATCCTCCAGACCCCTACACCCCTCCCTATCTCTGTAACCTCCTCCAGCCCCTAAACCCCTCCCTAACTCTGTAACCTCCTCCAGCCACTAAACCCCTCCCTATCTCTGTAACCTCCTCCAGCCCCTAAACCCCTCCCTATCTCTGTAACCTCCTCCTGCCACTAACCCCCTCCCTATCTCTGTAACCTCCCCCAGCCCCCAACAGCCCCTCCCTATCTCTGTAACCTCCTCCAGCCCCTACACTCCTCCCTATCTCTGTAACATCCTCCAGCCCATGCGCCCCCTCCCTATCTCTATAACTTCCTCCAGCCCCCTACAGCCCTCCCTATCTCTGTAT
This sequence comes from Mustelus asterias, assembly GCF_964213995.1. NCBI lineage: Eukaryota > Metazoa > Chordata > Chondrichthyes > Carcharhiniformes > Triakidae > Mustelus > Mustelus asterias. Next base: position 66,225 of record NW_027590841.1, read on the forward strand.
CCTCCTCCAGCCCCTACACCCCTCCGTATCTTTGTAACCTCCTCCAGCACCTACACCCCTCCGTATCTTTGTAACCTCCTCCAGCCCCGACACCCCTCCCTATCGCTGTAACCTCCTCCCGCGCCTACACCCCCTCCCTATCTCGGCAACCTCCTCCAGCCCATGCACCCCTCCCTATCTCTGTAACATCCTCCAGCCCCTACACCCCTCCCCCTCTCTGCAATCTCCTCCAGCCCCTACACCCCTCCCTATCTCTGTAACCTCCTCCAGCCTCTACACACTCTCCCTATCTCTGTAACCTCCTCCAGCCCCCTACACCCCCTCCCTATCTCTGTAACCTCCTCCAGCCCCTACACCCCTCCCTATCTCTGTAACCTCCTCCAGCCACTACCCCCCTCCCTATCTCTGTAACCTCCTCCAGCCCCCTAGACCCCTCCCTATCTCTATAACCTCCTCCAGCACCCTACACCCCTCCCTATCTCTGTAACCCCCTCCAGCCCCTACACCCCCTCCCTATCTCTGTAACCCCCTCCAGCCCCTACACCCCTCCCGATCTCTGTAACCCCCTCCAGCCCCCTACACCCCCTCCCTATCTCTGTAACCCCCTCCAGCCCCCTACACCCCCTCCCTATCTCTGTAACCTCCTCCAGCCCCGACACCCCCTCCCTATCTCTGTAGCCTCCTCCAGCCCCTACACCCCTCCCGATCTCTGTAACCCCCTCCAGCCCCCTACACCCCCTCCCTATCTCTGTAACCTCCTCCAGCCCCTACACCCGTCCCTATCTCTGTAACCTCCTCCAGCCCCTACACCCTCTCCCTATCTCTGTAACCTCCTCCAGCCCCTACACCCCTCCCGATCTCTGTAACCTCCTCCAGCCCCTACACCCCTCCCTATCTCTGTAACCTCCTCCAGCACCTACACCCCCTCCCTATCTCTGTAACCTCCTCCAGTCCATACACCCCCTCCCCATCTCTGTAACCTCCTCCAGCCCCCTACACCCGTCCCTATCTCTGTAACCTCCTCCACCCCAAACACCCCCGAACCTATCTCTGTAACCTCCTCCAGCCCCTACACCCCCTCCCTATCTCTGTAACCTCCTCCAGCCCCTACACCCCTCCCGATCTCTGTAACCTCCTCCAGCCCCCTACACCCCTCCCTATCTCTGTAACCCCCTCCAGCTCCTACACCCCCTCCTTATCTCTGTAACCTCCTCCAGCCCCCTACACCCCTCCCTATCTCTGTAACCTCCTCCAGCCCCTACACCCCCTCCCTATCTCTGTAACCTCCTCCAGCCCCTACACCCCCTCCCTATCTCTGTAACCTCCTCCAGCCCCCTACACCCCCTCCCTATCTCTGTAACCCCCTCCAGCCCCTACACCCCCTCCCTATCTCTGTAACCTCCTCCAGCCCCCTACACCCCCTCCCTATCTCTGTAACCTCCTCCAGCCCCTACACCCCTCCCTATCTCTGTAACCTCCTCCAGCCCCTACACCCCTCCCTATCTCTGTAACCTCCTCCAGCCCCTACACCCCTCCCGATCTCTGTAACCCCCTCCAGCCCCCTACACCCCCTCCCTATCTCTGTAACCTCCTCCAGCCCCTACACCCGTCCCTATCTCTGTAACCTCCTCCAGCCCCTACACCCCCTCCCTATCTCTGTAACCTCCTCCAGCCCCTACACCCCTCCCTATCTCTGTAACCTCCTCCAGCCCCCTACACCCCCTCCCTATCTCTGTAACCTCCTCCAGCTCCTGCACCCCTCCCTATCTCTGTAACCTCCTCCAGCCCCTACACCCCTCCCGATCTCTGTAACCTCCTCCAGCCCCTACACCCCTCCCTATCTCTGTAACCCCCTCCAGCCCCGACACCCCCTCCTGATCTCTGTAACCTCCTCCAGCTCCGACACCCCTCCCTATCTCTGTAACCTCCTCCAGCCCCTACACCCCTCCCTATCTCTGTAACCTCCTCCAGCCCCTACACCCCTCCCGATCTCTGTAACCCCCTCCAGCCCCCTACACCCCCTCCCTATCTCTGTAACCTCCTCCAGCCCCTACACCCGTCCCTATCTCTGTAACCTCCTCCAGCCCCTACACCCTCTCCCTATCTCTGTAACCTCCTCCAGCCCCTACACCCCTCCCGATCTCTGTAACCTCCTCCAGCCCCTACACCCCTCCCTATCTCTGTAACCCCCTCCAGCCCCTACACCCGTCCCTATCTCTGTAACCCCCTCCAGCCCCTACACCCGTCCCTATCTCTGTAACCTCCTCCAGCCCCTACACCCCCTCCCTATCTCTGTAACCTCCTCCAGCCCCCTACACCCCCTCCCGATCTCTGTAATCTCCTCCAGCTCCTACACCCCCTCCCTATCTCTGTAACCTCCTCCAGCCCCCTACACCCCTCCCTATCTCTGTAACCCCCTCCCTCCCCTACACCCCTCCCTATCTCTGTAAGCTCCTCCAGCCCCGACAACCCTCCCTATCTCTGTAACCTCCTCCAGCCCCTACATCCCCTCCCTATCTCTGTAACCTCCTCCAGCCCCAACAACCCTCCCTATCTCTGTAACCTCCTCCAGCCCCTACATCCCCTCCCCATCTCTGTAACCTCCTCCAGCCCCCTACACCCCCCTCCCTATCTCTGTAACCTCCTCCAGCCCCTACACCCCTCCCCAGCTCTGTAACCTCCTCCAGCCCCGACATCCCCTCCCTATCTCTGTAACCTCCTCCAGCCCCTACACACCCTCCCTATCTCTGTAACCTCCTCCAGCCCGCAACACCACTTCCCTATCTCTGTAACCTCCTCCAGCTCCCAACACCACCTCCCTATCTGTGTAACATCCTCCAGTCCCGACAACACCTCCCTATCTCTCTAACCTACTCCAGCTCCCACAACTCCTCCCTATCTCTGTAATCTCCTCCAGCCCCTACACTTCCTCCCGATCTCTGTAACCTCCTGTAGCCCCCTACACCCCCTCCCGATCTCTGTAACCTCCTCCATCCCCTAAACCCCTCCCTAACTCTGTAACCTCCTCCAGCCACTAAACCCCTCCCTATCTCTGTAACCTCCTCCAGCCCCTAAACCCCTCCCTATCTCTGTAACCTCCCCCAGCCCCCAACAGCCCCTCCCTATCTCTGTAACCTCCTCCAGCCCCTAAACCCCTCCCTAACTCTGTAACCTCCTCCAGCCACTAAACCCCTCCCTATCTCTGTAACCTCCTCCAGCCCCTAAACCCCTCCCTATCTCTGTAACCTCCTCCTGCCACTAACCCCCTCCCTATCTCTGTAACCTCCCCCAGCCCCCAACAGCCCCTCCCTATCTCTGTAACCTCCTCCAGCCCCTACACCCCCTCCCTATCTCTGTAACCTCCTCCAGCCCCTACACTCCTCCCTATCTCTGTAACATCCTCCAGCCCATGCGCCCCCTCCCTATCTCTATAACTTCCTCCAGCCCCCAACAGCCCCTCCCTATCTCTGTAACCTCCTCCAGCCCCTACACCCCTCCCTATCTCTGTAACCTCCTCCAGCACCTACACCCCTCCGTATCTTTGTAACCTCCTCCAGCACCTACACCCCTCCGTATCTTTGTAACCTCCTCCAGCCCCTACACCCCTCCCCATCTCTGTAATCTCCTCCAGCCCCGACACCCCTCCCTATCTCTGTAACCTCCTCCAGCCCCTACACCCCCTCCCTATCCCGGCAACCTCCTCCAGCCCATGCACCCCTCCCTATCTCTGTAACATCCTCCAGCCCCTACACCCCTCCCTATCTCTGTAACATCCTCCAGCCCCTACACCCCTCCCCCTCTCTGCAATCTCCTCCAGCCCCTACACCCCTCCCCCTCTCTGCAATCTCCTCCAGCCCCTACACCCCTCCCGATCTCTGTAACCTCCTCCAGCCTCTACACACTCTCCCTATCTCTGTAACCTCCTCCAGCCTCTACACACTCTCCCTATCTCTGTAACCTCCTCCAGCCTCTACACACTCTCCCTATCTCTGTAACCTCCTCCAGCCCCCTACTCCCCTCCCTATCTCTGTAACCTCCTCCAGCCCCCACACCACCTCCCTATCTCTGTAAACCACTCCAGGCCCTACACCCCCTCCCTATCTCTGTAACCTCCTCCAGCCCCTAAACCCCTCCCTATCTCTGTAACCTCCTCCAGCCCCTACACCCCACCCTATCTCTCTAACCTCCTCCAGCCCCTGCACCTCTCCCTATCTCTGTAACCTCCTCAAGCCCCTAAACCCCTCCCTATCTCTGTAACCTCCTCCAGCCACTACCCCCCTCCCTATCTCTGTAACCTCCCCCATCCCCCTACACCACTCCCTATCTCTGTAACCACCTCCAGCCCCCACACCCCCTCCCTATCTCTGTAACCTCCTCCAGCCCCCTACACCCCCTCCCTATCTCTGTAACCACCTCCAGCCCCTACACTCCCTCCCTATCTCTGTAACCTCCTCCAGCCCCTACACCCCCTCCCTATCTCTGTAACCCCCTCCAGCCCCTACACCCCCTCCCTATCTCTGTAACCTCCTCCAGCCCCCCTACACCCCCTCCCTATCTCTGTAACCCCCTCCAGCCCCCTACACCCCTCCCTATCTCTGTAAACTCTTCCAGCCCCCGACACACCCTCCCTATCTCTGTAACCTGTTCCAGCCCCTGCACCCCCTCCCTATCTCTGTAACCTCCTCCAGCCCCCTACACCCCTCCCTATCTCTGTAACCTCCTCCAGCCCCTACACTCCCTCCCTATCTCTGTAACCTCCTCCAGCCCCTACACTCCCTCCCTATCTCTGTAACCCCCTCCAGCCCCTACACCCCTCCCTATCTCTGTAACCTGTTCCAGCCCCTGCACCCCCTCCCTATCTCTGTAACCTCCTCCAGCCCCCTACACCCCTCCCTATCTCTGTAACCTCCTCCAGCCCCTACACTCCCTCCCTATCTCTGTAACCTCCTCCAGCCCCTACACCCCTCCCTATCTCTGTAACCTGTTCCAGCCACTGCACCCCCTCCCTATCTCTGTAACCTCCTCCAGCCCCCACACTCCCTCCCAATCTCTGTAACCTCCTCCAGCCCCAACGACCATCCCTATCTCTGTAATCTCCTCCAGCCCCCTACACCCCCTCCCCGATCTCTGTAATCTCCTCCAGCCCCCACGACCCTCGCTATCTCTGTAACCTCCTCCAGCCCATGCACCCCTCCCTATCTCTGTAACATCCTCCAGCCCCTACACCCCTCCCTATCTCTGTAACATCCTCCAGCCCCTACACCCCTCCCCCTCTCTGCAATCTCCTCCAGCCCCTACACCCCTCCCTATCTCTGTAACCTCCTCCAGCCTCTACACACTCTCCCTATCTCTGTAACCTCCTCCAGCCCCCTACACCCCTCCCTATCTCTGTAACCTCCTCCAGCCCCTACACCCTCTCCCTATCTCTGTAACCTCCTCCAGCCCCTACACCCCACCCTATCTCTCTAACCTCCTCCAGCCCCTGTACCTCTCCCTATCTCTGTAACCTCCTCCAGCCCATACACCCCTCCCTATCTCTGTAACCTCCTCCAGCCACTACACCCCTCCCTATCTCTGTAACCTCCTCCAGCCCCTACACCCCTCCCTATCTCTGTAACCTCCTCCAGCCACTACCCCTCTCCCTATCTCTGTAACCACCTCCAGCCCCTTCACCCCCTCCCTATCTCTGTAACCTCCTCCAGCCCCCACACCACCTCCCTATCTCTGTAACCTCCTCCAGCCCCCACACTCCCTCCCAATCTCTGTAACCTGCTCCAGCCCCCAAAACCCTTCCCTATCTCTGTAACATCCTCCAGCCCCAACGACCATCCCTATCTCTGTAACCTGCTCCAGCCCCTATACCCCCGCCCCGATCTCTGTAATCTCCTCCAGATCCAACACCCCTCCCGATCTCTGTAAACTCCTCCAGCCCCCACGACCCTCCCTATCCCTGTAACCTCCTCCAGCTCCTACACCGCTCCCTATCTCTGTAACCCCCTCCAGCCCATACACCCCATCCCTATCTCTATTACCTCCTCCAGCCCCCTACAGCCCTCCCTGTCTCTGTAACCTCCTCCAGCCCCTACACCCCCCCACCTATCTCTATAACCTCCTCCAGCCCCTACACCCCTCCCTATCTCTGTAACCTCCTCCAGCCCCTACACCCCTCCCTATCTGTGTAACCTCCTCCAGCACCTACACCCCCTCCCTATCTCTGTAACCTCCTCCAGCCCCTACACCCCTCCCTATCTCTGTAACTTCCTCCAGCCCCTACTCCCCTCCCTATCTCTGTAACCTCCTCCAGCCCCTACACCCCTCCCTATCTCTGTAACCTCCTCCAGCCCCTACACCCCTCTCTATCTCTGTAACCTCCTCCAGCCCCTACACCCCTCCCTATCTCTGTAACCTCCTCCAGCCCCTACACCCCTCCCTATCTCTGTAACCTCCTCCAGCCCCTACACCCCTCCCTATCTCTGTTACCTCCTCCAGCCCCCTACACCCCCTCCCTATCTCTGTAACCTCCTCCAGCCCCTACACCCCTCCCTATCTCTGTAACCTCCTCCAGCCCCTACACCCCTCCCTATCTCTGTAACCTCCTCCAGCCCCTACACCCCTCCCTATCTCTGTAACCTCCTCCAGCCCCTACACCCCTCCCTATCTCTGTAACCTCCTCCAGCCCCTACACCCCCCTCCCTATCTCTGTAACTCCTCCAGCCCCCTACACCCCTCCCTATCTCTGTAACCTCCTCCAGCCCCTACACCCCCCTCCCTATCTCTGTAACTCCTCCAGCCCCCTACACCCCCTCCCTATCTCTGTAACCTCCTCCAGCCGCTACATCCCTCCCTATCTCTGTAACTCCTCCAGCCCCCTACACCCCTCCCTATCTCTGTAACTCCTCCAGCCCCCTACACCCCTCCCTATCTCTGTAACCTCCTCCAGCCGCTACATCCCTCCCTATCTCTGTAACCCCCTCCAGCCCCTACACCCCTCCCTATCTCTGTAACCTCCTCCAGCCCCCACGACCCTCCCTATCTCTGTAACCTCCTCCAGCCGCTACATCCCCTCCCTATCTCTGTAACCTCCTCCAGCCCCTACACCCCTCCCTATCTCTGTAACCTCCTCCAGCCCCTACACCCCTCCCTATCTCTGTAACCTCCTCCAGCCCCTACACCCCTCCCTATCTCTGTAACCTCCTCCAGCCGCTACATCCCCTCCCTATCTCTGTAACCTCCTCCAGCCCCTACACCCCTCCCTATCTCTGTAACCTCCTCCAGCCCCTACACCCCTCCCTATCTCTGTAACCTCCTCCAGCCCCTACACCCCTCCCTATCTCTGTAACCTCCTCCAGCCCCTACACCCCTCCCTATCTCTGTAACCTCCTCCAGCCCCTACACCCCTCCCTATCTCTGTAACCTCCTCCAGCCCCTACACCCCTCCCTATCTCTGTAACCTCCTCCAGCCCCTACACCCCTCCCTATCTCTGTAACCTCCTCCAGCCCCCTACACCCCCTCCCTATCTCTGTAACCTCCTCCAGCCCCTACAGCCCCTCCCTCTGTCTGTGATCAAAGATGTATCGTTTCGGTGTATTGGCCATGCTAAATTGTCAATCGTGATTATGAATGTAGCCCAATCCATCACTCAAGCCACCCTCCCATCCATCGACTCCGTCTACACTTCCCGCTGCCTCGGGGAAAAGCAGCCAGCATTATCAAGGACCCCCACACACACACCCCGGACATTCTCTCTTCCACCTTCTTCCGTCGGGAAAAAGATACAAAAGTCTGAGGTCACGTACCGACCGACTCAAGAACAGCTTCTTCCCTGCTGCCGTCAGACTTTTGAATGGACCGACCTTATATTAAGTTGATCTTTCTCTACACCCCTAGCTGTGACTGTAACACTACATTCTGCACCCTCTCCTTTCCTTCTCTATGAACGGTATGCTTTGTCTGTACAGCGCGCAAGAAACAATACTTTTCACTGTATCCCAATACACGTGACAATAATAAATCAGATCCTTTTCCTTCTCTCCTCTGTACTCTATGAATGGTATGCTTTGTCTGTATAGCATGTAAGTGTCTAGAGATATGCAGGTTAGGTGGCCATGCTAAATTGTCCCTTAGTGTTCAAAGATCTGTAGGTTAGATGGATTGGCCATGCTAAATTGTCCCTTAGTGTTCAAAGATCTGTAGGTTAGGTGGATTGGCCATGCTAAATTGTCCCTTAGTGTCCAAAGATGTGTAGGTTAGGTGGATTGGCCAAGCTAAATTGTCCCTTAGTGTCCAAAGATGTGTAGGTTAGGTGGATTGGACATGCTAAATTGTCCCTTAGTGTCCAAAGATGTGTAGGTTAGGTGGATTAGCCATGCTAAATTGTCCCTTAGTGTCCAAAGCTGTGTAGGTTAGGTGGATTAGCCATGCTAAATTGTCCCTTAGTGTCCAAAGATGTGTAGGTTAGGTGGATTGGACATGCTAAATTGTCCCTTAGTGTCCAAAGATGTGTAGGTTAGGTGGATTGGACGTGCTAAATTGTCCCTTAGTGTCCAAAGATCTGTAGGTTAGGTGGATTAGCCATGCTAAATTGTCCCTTAGTGTCCAAAGCTGTGCGGGTTAGGTGGATTCGCCATGCTAAATTGTCCCTTAGTGTCCAAAGATGTGCGGGTTAGGTGGGTTGGCCATGCTAAATTGTCCCTTAGTGTCCAAAGATGTACGGGTTCGGTGGATTGGCCATGCTAAATTGCCCCTTAGTGTCCAAAGATGTGCAGGTTAGATGGATTGGCCATGCTAAATTGTCCCTTAGTGTCCAAAGATGTGTAGGTTAGGTGGATTGGCCATGCTAAATTGTCCCTTAGTGTCCAAAGTTGTGCGGGTCAGGTGGATTGGCCATGCTAAATTGTCCCTGAGTGTTCAAATATGTACGGGTTCGATGGATTGGCCATGCTAAATTGTCCCTTAGTGTCCAAAGATGTGCAGGTTAGGTGGATTGGCCATGCTAAATTGTCCCTTAGCGTCCAAAGATGTGTAGGTTAGGTGGATTGGCCATGCTAAATTGTCCCTTAGTGTCCAAAGATGTGTAGGTTAGGTGGATTGGCCATGCTAAACTGTCCCTTAGTGTCCAAAGATGTGCAGGTTTGGTGAATTGGCCATGCTAAATTGCCCATTAGTGTCGAAAGATGTGCGGGTTAGGTAGATTGGCCATGCTAAACTGTCCCTTAGTGTCCAAAGATGTGCAGGTTAGGTGGATTGGCCATGCTAAACTGTCCCTTATTGTCCAAAGATGTGCAGGTTAGGTGGATTGGCCATGCTAAACTGTCCCTTAGTGTCCAAAGATGTGCAGGTTAGGTGGATTGGCCATGCTAAACTGTCCCTTATTGTCCAAAGATGTGCAGGTTAGGTGGATTGGCCATGCTAAACTGTCCCTTAGTGTCCAAAGATGTGCAGGTTAGGTGGATTGGCCGTGCTAAATTGCCCCTTAGTGTCCAAAGATGTGTAGGTTAGGTGGATTGGCCGTGCTAAATTGCCCCTTAGTGTCCAAAGATGTGTAGGTTAGGGGGATTGGCCATGCTAAATTGTCCCTTATTGTCCAAAGATGTGCAGGTTAGGTGGATTGGCCGTGCTAAATTGCCCCTTCGTGTCCAAAGATGTGCAGGTTAGGTGGATTGGCCGTGCTAAATTGCCCCTTCCTGTCCAAAGATGTGTAGTTTAGGTGGATTGGCCATGCTAAATTGCCCCTTAGTGTCCAAAGATGTGCAGGTTAGGTGGTTGGCCGTGTGGTGTTATTTTAATAGGGTCTGGGAGAAGAAGTGGGTAAAATACTCTGTGCGAGAGTCGGTGCAGTCGATGGGGCGAATGGACTGCACTATCCCCATTCAGTCTCTCTGCAGCCCGTGGGGTTAAAGGTCGGCATGCAATGCCACATCTGGCGACATTCCGGAGTGATCATTCAGAACCTCTTTCCAAACTCTTGCCGATTTTGCAACACCTCCGGTCCTGTCTGGGTCTCTCTCAGACTCCCCCGAGTGTTCAGACTCCTTTGAACGCGGTGCTGCTCTTCTCTCTGATGTGCGTTGTTCGCCTTGCGACAGAGCTGAGATAAACCGCATCGTCCGCTTCCCCCCCCCCCCCCCCCCGCCGCTCCCACTTATCTCTCAGGAATTCACATTGTTGGCAGAACAGCTTGTTCCCCGTTTGGTGTCCTTTGACAGCTGGGCGAGCTCCCAAAACCTTCACACAACGCTTACTCATACAATTCCAACACCGCTTGATAACGCTTGGGTTTATTTTCAATCCCAGAGAGTCTAAACATCGAAACACAGAAGGAGGAGGCCATTCGGCCCTTCCAACCTGCTGTCCCATGCATCACCGTCATGGCTGACCATCGAACTCAATCGCCTCATCCTGCTTTCCCCCCATCACCTTTGACCCCGTTCGCCCCCAGTGCTCTATCCAGCCGCCTCTTGAACACATCCAATGTTTTGGCATCAACTCCTTCCTGTGGGAATGAATTCCACAGGCTCAGCGGGTGAAGGAATATCTCCTCACCTCCGTCCGAAATGGTCTCCCCCCCAATCCTCAGACTGTGACCCCCCCTGGTTCTGGACTCCCCCCACCATCGGGAACACCCTCCCTGCATCTACCCTCTCTAGTCCTGTTAGAATTTTATAAGTCTCTATGAGATCCCCCCCCCCTCATTTGTCTGAACTCCAGCGGAAACAACCCTAACCCGCTCAATCTCTCCTCGTACATCATTCCCGCCACTACAGCCTGGAATGCTTGTGTCACACAGACTCTTCCAGTCATTCCCAAAACCCTGGATTATATAATCCTGAGGACATGAGACAACAGTCCAGAGTCAAAAGTATTTATTTCTCAATTCGATAAGAAAAGTTGATTCAATTTGAATCCTGAATATTTTCTTCACAAGTTAGCTTCCTGGTTCCAATTTCTCTTAGTGTCAGATCAGATACAGAGTAAAGCTCCCCCTACACTGTCCCCATCAAACACTCCCAGGACAGGTACAGCACGGGGTTCGATACAGAGTAAAGCTCCCTCTACACTGTCCCCCATCAAACACTCCCAGGACAGGTACAGCACGGGGTGAGATACAGAGTAAAGCTTCCTCTACACTGTCCCCCATCAAACACTCCCAGGACAGGTACAGCACGGGGTTAGATACAGAGTAAAGCTCTCTCTACACTGTCCCCCATCAAACACTCCCAGGAAAGGTACAGCACGGGGTTAGATACAGAGTAAAGCTCCCTCTACACTGTCCCCATCAAACACTCCCAGGACAGGTACAGCACGGGGTTAGATACAGAGTAAAGCTCCCTCTACACTGTCCCCCATCAAACACTCCCAGGACAGGAACAGCACAGGGTTAGATACAGAGTAAAGCTCCCTCTACACTGTCCCCATCAAACACTCCCAGGACAGGTACAGCACGGGGTTAGATACAGAGTAAAGCTCCCTCTGCACTGTCCCCCATCAAACACTCCCAGGACAGGTACAGCACGGGGTTAGATACAGAGTAAAGCTCCCTCTACACTGTCCCCAATCAAACACTCCCAGGACAGGTACAGCACGGGGTTAGATACAGAGTAAAGCTCCCTCTACACTGTCTCCACCAAACACTCCCAGGACAGGTACAGCACGGGGTTAGATACAGAGTAAAGCTCCCTCTACACTGTCCCCATCAAACACTCCCAGGACAGGTACAGCACGGGGTTAGATACAGAGTAAAGCTCCCTCTACACTGTCCCCCATCAAACACTCCCAGGACAGGTACAGCACGGGGTTAGATACAGGGTAAAGCTCCCTCTACACTGTCCCCATCAAACACTCCCAGGACAGGTACAGCACGGGGTTAGATACAGAGTAAAGCTCCCTCTGCACTGTCCCCCATCAAACACTCCCAGGACAGGTACAGCACGGGGTTCGATACAGAGTAAAGCTCCCTCTACACTGTCCCCAATCAAACACTCCCAGGAAAGGTACAGCACGGGGTTAGATACAGAGTAAAGCTCCCTCTACACTGTCCCCCATCAAACACTTCCAGGACAGGTACAGCACAGGGTTAGATACAGAGTAAAGCTCCCTCTACACTGTCCCCCATCAATCACTCCCAGGACAGGTACAGCACGGGGTTAGATACAGAGTAAAGCTCCCTCTACACTGTCCCCATCAACCACTCCCAGGACAGGTACAGTACGGGGTTAGATACAGAGTAAAGCTCTCTCTACACTGTCCCCCATCAAACACTCCCAGGACAGGTACAGCACGGGGTTAGATACAGAGTAAAGCTCCCTCTACACTGTCCCCCATCAAACACTCCCACGACAGGTACAGCACGGGGTTAGATACAGAGTAAAGCTCCCTCTACACTGTCCCCCATCAAACACTCCCAGGACAGGAACAGCACAGGGTTAGATACAGAGTAAAGCTCCCTCTACACTGTCCCCATCAAACACTCCCAGGACAGGTACAGCACGGGGTTAGATACAGAGTAAAGCTCCCTCTACACTGTCCCCATCAAACATTCCCAGGACAGGTACAGCATGGGGTTAGATACAGAGTAAAGCTCCCTCTACACCGTCCCCATCAAACACTCCCAGGACAGGTACAGCACGGGGTTAGATACAGAGTAAAGCTCCCTCTACACTGTCCCCATCAAACACTCCCAGGACAGGTACAGCACGGGGTTAGATACAGGGTAAAGCTCCCTCTACACTGTCCCCATCAAACACTCCCAGGACAGGTACAGCACGGGGTTAGATACAGAGTAAAGCTCCCTCTGCACTGTCCCCCATCAAACACTCCCAGGACAGGTACAGCACGGGGTTAGATACAGAGTAAAGTTCCCTCTACACTGTCCCCAATCAAACACTCCCAGGACAGGTACAGCACGGGGTTAGATACAGAGTAAAGCTCCCTCTACACTGTCTCCACCAAACACTCCCAGGACAGGTACAGCACGGGGTTAGATACAGAGTAAAGCTCCCTCTACACTGTCCCCATCAAACACTCCCAGGACAGGTACAGCACGGGGTTAGATACAGAGTAAAGCTCCCTCTACACTGTCCCCATCAAACACTCCCAGGACAGGTACAGCACGGGGTTAGATACAGGGTAAAGCTCCCTCTACACTGTCCCCATCAAACACTCCCAGGACAGGTACAGCACGGGGTTAGATACAGAGTAAAGCTCCCTCTGCACTGTCCCCCATCAAACACTCCCAGGACAGGTACAGCACGGGGTTAGATACAGAGTAAAGCTCCCTCTACACTGTCCCCAATCAAACACTCCCAGGACAGGTACAGCACGGGGTTAGATACAGAGTAAAGCTCCCTCTACACTGTCCCCATCAAACACTCCCAGGACAGGTACAGCACGGGGTTAGATACAGAGTAAAGCTCCCTCTACACTGTCCCCCATCAAACACTCCCAGGACAGGTACAGCATGGGGTTAGATACAGGGTAAAGCTCCCTCTACACTGTCCCCATCAAACACTCCCAGGACAGGTACAGCACGGGGTTAGATACAGAGTAAAGCTCCCTCTGCACTGTCCCCCATCAAACACTCCCAGGACAGGTACAGCACGGGGTTAGATACAGAGTAAAGCTCCCTCTACACTGTCCCCATCAAACATTCCCAGGACAGGTACAGCATGGGGTTAGATACAGGGTAAAGCTCCCTCTACACTGTCCCCATCAAACACTCCCAGGACAGGTACAGCACGGGGTTAGATACAGAGTAAAGCTCCCTCTGCACTGTCCCCCATCAAACACTCCCAGGACAGGTACAGCACGGGGTTAGATACAGAGTAAAGCTCCCTCTACACTGTCCCCAATCAAACACTCCCAGGACAGGTACAGCACGGGGTTAGATACAGAGTAAAGCTCCCTCTACACTGTCCCCATCAAACACTCCCAGGACAGGTACAGCACGGGGTTAGATACAGAGTAAAGCTCCCTCTACACTGTCCCCCATCAAACACACCCAGGACAGGTACAGCACGGGGTTAGATACAGAGTAAAGCTCCCTCTACACTGTCTCCACCAAACACTCCCAGGACAGGTACAGCACGGGGTTAGATACAGAGTAAAGCTCCCTCTACACTGTCCCCATCAAACACTCCCAGGACAGGTACAGCACGGGGTGAGATACAGAGTAAAGCTCCCTCTACACTGTCCCCATCAAACACTCCCAGGACAGGTACAGCACGGGGTTAGATACAGGGTAAAGCTCCCTCTACACTGTCCCCATCAAACACTCCCAGGACAGGTACAGCACGGGGTTAGATACAGAGTAAAGCTCCCTCTGCACTGTCCCCCATCAAACACTCCCAGGACAGGTACAGCACGGGGTTAGATACAGAGTAAAGCTCCCTCTACACTGTCCCCAATCAAACACTCCCAGGACAGGTACAGCACGGGGTTAGATACAGAGTAAAGCTCCCTCTACACTGTCTCCACCAAACACTCCCAGGACAGGTACAGCACGGGGTTAGATACAGAGTAAAGCTCCCTCTACACTGTCCCCATCAAACACTCCCAGGACAGGTACAGCACGGGTTTAGATACAGAGTAAAGCTCTCTCTACACTGTCCCCATCAAACACTCCCAGGACAGGTACAGCACGGGTTTAGATACAGAGTAAAGCTCTCTCTACACTGTCCCCATCAAACACTCCCAGGACAGGAACAGCACGGGGTTAGATACAGAGTAAAGCTCCCTCTACACTGTCCCCATCAAACACTCCCAGGACAGGTACAGCACGGTATTAGATACAGAGTAAAGCTCCCTCTGCACTGTCCCACATCAAACACTCCCAGGACAGGTACAGCACGGGGTTAGATACAGAGTAAAGCGCCCTCCACACTATCCCCCATCAAACACTCCCAGGACAGGTACAGCACGGGGTTAGATACAGAGTAAAGCTCCCTCTACACTGTCCCCATCAAACATTCCCAGGACAGGTACAGCATGGGGTTAGATACAGAGTAAAGCTCCCTCTACACTGTCCCCATCAAACACTCCCAGGACAGGTACAGCACGGGGTTAGATACAGAGTAAAGCTCCCTCTACACTGTCCCCATCAAACACTCCCAGGACAGGTACAGCACGGGGTTAGATACAGAGTAAAGCTCCCTCTACACTGTCCCCCATCAAACACTCCCAGGACAGGTACAGCACGGGGTTAGATACAGAGTAAAGCTCCCTCTACACTGTCCCCATCAAACACTCCCAGGACAGGTACAGCACGGGGTTAGATAGGGAGTAAATCCCGCTGTACCTTTCCTCAGGGAACGTCGTTTGGGGCGGGGTCCCAGGGGAGTGCGATTGCTGAGGATTTTGTTTGTATCGAGGTTTCCTGGGAAGGTTGTCATGGGAACGGGTTCAAAGATAGAGTCATCGAGGTTTACAGCATGGAAACGGCTTCTTCGGCCCAAACCAGGACGGAGGGTGGCGTTAATTCAGGGAGGCTGCGGCCTAGCCCAAAACTGGAGACCTCAGAAATGCTTCAGCAGATTGTGTTCAAGGGAAGAGGGGATGTGAACAAGAGGTGTCAACCCTCACAGACGCCCCCCCGCCCTGCCTCCCCCCGTACCCCCCGCCCCCACCCCCCAACCCCTCCCCCCCCCTCCGCCCCTCCCCGCCCGCCGCTTTACAGCGGAGCGGGGCCTAAGGGCACTGGCTATTTCTTCTGGGAGTGAGCCCGATCCAACTCCTTGATCCAGGCGGCCGTTCTGGCCTTGCTCTGTTGCCAGGAGACGAGGGGCTGGTAGCCAAAATGGCGGGCGGCCTTGTCGGTCCGGACGCTGAAGGCTGTGGTCACCATGGCGAGGGTGTAGCGGTTGAGGGCCGGGGTAAAGGTCACCAGGGGTCGCAAGAGCCACTGGACGGCCTCAAAGAGGGTTGCCAGGAGGTACATTACGGAGAAGGGCAGCGGGGGCTTGTGGCCCAGCATGCGGAAGCCGCTAGGCCCCAGGAACTCCATGTCGAACTCCTCGTAGCTCAGGTAGGGCGAGTTGTCATAGCAGAAGTAGGCCTCACCCCCAAGCACCTCGGACCTGAGCTGCAAGGCACGGGCAGCCTGTAGGTGCATCCACGCCACATTCCCTGTGGGAAGAGAAGAACAAATGAACAGATCCGGACACCATCCGAAACATTCCAGCCCTCCCCCACATCTCCGCGCCCATCCCGTCAACGCTCGGACAACCAACAGATCCCCCAACCCAGGCCTCAGGGAACACCGCACTCCCACTCTAGAGGCACGGAGCCTGAACAACTAGGCCCGAAACACTGGACCCAGAGGGGGAAAGGACAGTGTATCTAACGCACTGTGACACCCGGTCCCAGAGGGGGAAAGGACAGTGTATCTAATGCACTGTGACACCCGGTTCTCGGGGGAGTTGGGGAAGTAGATCGAATCTGTGACCAAGTCGCATCGTACCCACGTACACCCGGCCATGTTCGATTTCTTTCCCAGCAAGGCGCAGCCTCCTGCGGCCGAATTTCACCAGCTTGTGATACAGATCCTCCATCAGTCCGTTGTTTTCTCCGTAAATGCCCGTCGGGCGTAAGGCGCACGTGACGAGGACCTTCCCGTCCCGCAGCTGTGAGAGAAATATCAGATTCTGGTTCTGAGGCCAAACCTCTCCAAGTCTGCGGCCGCGCTGACCCCCGCTTCACCCCTCAGCGTCCCGCCGCCCTCGCTCACCCCTCACAGGAACGTGGAAACATCGGAACAGGGGGAGGCCATTCTGCCGTTCGAGCCTACCCCGCCATTCATTACAATCATGGCTGTTCTCTGCCTGGTCTCAAATCCACCTCCCCATCTGTTCCCCACATAAATGTGTGAGGTTATTCGCTTTGGAAGCAAAAACAAGGCGGCAGATTCCTACCTGAATGGGTGTACATTGGGAGAGGGGAGTGTGCAGAGGGACCTGGGTGTCCTCGTGAACCAGTCGCTGAAGGTAAGCATGCAGCAGGCGGTAAAGACACCTAATGGTACGTTGGCCTTCATTGCGAGAGGTTTGGAGTACAGGAGCAGAGGGATGTGTTGTTGCGATGATACGGGGCCTTGGTGAAGCCTCACCTAGAGTATTGTGGGCAGTTTTGGATCTCCTGAGGAAGGATGTTCTTGCTCTCGAGGGAGCGCAGCGAAGGTTTACCAGGCTGATTCCGGGAACGGCGGGACTGGTGTACGAGGAGAGAATGACCAGGTTAGGGTTGTTTCCGCTGGAGTTCAGATGAATGAGGGGGGATCTCCCAGAGACTGATCAAATGATCGTAGAATCGCTGCAGTGCAGAAGGAGGCCATTCAGCCCATCGAGTCTGCACCGACCACAATCCCACCCAGGCCCTATCCCCATAACCCCACACATTTACCCTGCTAATCCCTCAAACCTACACATCCCGGGACACAAAAGGACAATTTAGCACGGCCAATCTCCCTAACCCGCACATCTTTGGACACTAAGGGACAATTTAGCATGGTCAATCCACCTAACCCGCACATCTTTGGACACTAAGGGACAATTTAGCATGGCCAATCCACCTAACCCGCACATCTTTGGACACTAAGGGACAATTTAGCATGGCCAATCCACCTAACCCGCACATCTTTGGACACTAAGGGACAATTTAGCATGGTCAATCCACCTAACCTACACATCTTTGCACACTAAGGGACAATTTAGCATGGTCAATCCACCTAACCTACACATCTTTGGACACTAAGGGGCAATTTAGCACGGCCAATCCACCTAACCTGCACATCTTTGGACACTAAGGGACAATTTAGCACGGCCAATCCACCTAACCTGCACATCCTGGGACACTAAGGGACAATTTAGCACGGCCAATCCACCTAACCTGCACATCTTTGGACACTAAGGGACAATTTAGCACGGCCAATCCACCTAACCTGCACATCCTGGGACACTAAGGGACAATTTAGCATGGCCAATCCACCCTAACCAGCACATCTTTGGACACTAAGGGGCAATTTAGCATGGCCAATCCACCTAATCTGCACATCTTTGGACACTAAGGGACAATTTAGCATGGTCAATCCACCTAACCTGCACATCTTTGGACACTAAGGGGCAATTTAACATGGCCAATCCACCTAACCCACACATCTTTGGACACTAAGGGGCAATTTAGCATGGCCAATCCACCTAACCCACACATCTCTGGACACTAAGGGACAATTTAGCATGGCCAATCCACCTAACCTGCACATCCTGGGACACTAAGGGACAATTTAACATGGCCAATCCACCTAACCCACACATCTTTGGACACTAAGGGACAATTTAGCATGGCCAATCCACCTAACCCACACATCTCTGGACACTAAGGGACAATTTAGCATGGCCAATCCATCTGACCTACACATCTTTGGACACTAGGGGGCAATTTAGCATGGCCAATCCACCTAACTTGGACATCCTGGGACACGAAGGGACAATTTAGCATGGCCAATCCATCTGACCTACACATCTTTGGACACTAGGGGGCAATTTAGCATGGCCAATCCACCTAACCCGCACATCTTTGGACACTAAGGGACAATTTAGCATGGCCAATCCACCTAACCCACACATCTTTGGACACTAAGGGACAATTTAGCATGGCCAATCCACCTAACCCACACATCTTTGGACACTGAGGGACAATTTAGCATGGCCAATCCATCTGACCTACACATCTTTGGACACTAAGGGGCAATTTAGCATGGCCAATCCACCTAACCTACACATCTTTGGACACTAAGGGACAATTTAGCACGGCCAATCCACCTAACCCGCACATCTTTGGACACTAAGGGACAATTTAGCATGGCCAATCCACCTAACCCACACATCTTTGGACACTAAGGGACAATTTAGCATGGCCAATCCACCTAACCCACACATCTTTGGACACTGAGGGACAATTTAGCATTGCCAATCCATCTGACCTACACATCTTTGGACACTAAGGGGCAATTTAGCATGGCCAATCCACCTAACCTACACATCTTTGGACACTAAGGGACAATTTAGCATGGCCAATCCACCTAACCTGCGCATCTTTGGACACTAAGGGGCACTTTAGCACGGCCAATCCACCTAACCCACACATCTTTGGACACTAAGGGACAATTTAGCATGGCCAATCCACCTAACCTGCGCATCTTTGGACACTAAGGGGCACTTTAGCACGGCCAATCCACCTAACCTACACATCTTTGGACCGTGGGAGGAAACCGGAGCACCCGGAGGAAACCCACGCAGACACGGGGAGAACGTGCAGACTCCACACAGACAGTGACCCGAACCGGGAATCGAACCCGGGTCCCTGGCGCTGTGAGGCAGCAGCGCTAACCACCCTGGTACAGTGCTGTGGTTTAAAAATAAAATTCTAACAGGACTGGACAGGGTCGATGGAGGGAGGATGTCCCCGATGGTGGGGGGAGTCCAGAACCAGGGGGGGGGTCACAGTCTGAGGATTGGGGGGGAGACCATTTCGGACGGAGGTGAGGAGATATTTCTTCACCCGCTGAGCCTGTGGAATTCATTCCCACAGGAAGGAGTTGATGCCAAAACATTGAATGTGTTCAAGAGGCGGCTGGATAGAGCACTGGGGGCGAACGGGGTCAAAGGTGATGGGGGGAAAGCAGGATGAGGCGATTGAGTTGGATGATCAGCCATGACGGTGATGGATGGTGGGGTAGGCCCGAAGGGCCGAATGGCCTCCTTTGCTCCATTCTTCTGTGTTTCTATATTTCCATATCCCTTCAACTCGTTTTTATCAGAAATATATCTGTCTCTTTCTTGATACCGTTCAACCATTCAGACCCCACCGCTCCGGAGGCAGCGAGTTCCACAAATCCACGCCCCTCTGCGAGAAGTAGCTCCTCCTGATCTCTGTGTTAAATCTACAACCTCGACCCGTGACTCCTTGTTCCAGATTGCCCCACAAGGGGTCACTACAGTTAAGAAAGCCCCACCAACGCCTCTACTTTCTCAGGAGGCGAAGGAAATTCGGCATGTCAGCTCCGACTCTCACCAACTTTTACAGATGCCCCATAGAAAGCATCCTTTCCGGGTGTATCACAGCTCGGTCTGGGGCTCCTGCTCTGCCCAAGACCGCAAGGAACTACAAAGGGTCGTGAATGTAGCCCAATCCATCACTCAAACCAGCGTCCCCTCCATTGGCTCCGTCTACACTTCCCGCTGCCTCGGGGAAAAGCAGCCGGCAGAATCAAGGACCCCCCCAACACACACCCCGGACATTCTCTCTTCCACCTTCTTCCGTCGGGAGAAAGATACAAAAGTCTGAGGTCACGTACCGACCGACTCAAGAACAGCTTCTTCCCTGCTGCCGTCAGACTTTTGAATGGACCGACCTTATATTAAGTTGATCTTTCTCTACACCCGAGCTGTGACTGTAACACTACATTCTGCACCCTCTCCTTTCCTTCTCTATGAACGGTATGCTTTGTCTGTATAGCGCGCAAGAAACAATACTTTTCACTGTATCCCAATACATGTGACAATAATAAATCATAGAACACAGAACATAGAACAGTACAGCACAGAACAGGCCCTTCGGCCCACGATGTTGTGCCGAGCTTTATCTGAAACCAAGATCAAGCTATCCCACTCCCTATCATCCTGGTGTGCTCCATGTGCCTATCCAATAACCGCTTAAATGTTCCTAAAGTGTCTGACTCCACTATCACTGCAGGCAGTCCATTCCACACCCCAACCACTCTCTGCGTAAAGAACCTACCTCTGATATCCTTCCTATATCTCCCACCATGAACCCTATAGTTATGCCCCCTTGTAATAGCTCCATCCACCCGAGGAAATAGTCTTTGAACGTTCACTCTATCTATCCCCTTCATCATTTTAGAAACCTCTATTAAGTCTCCCCTCAGCCTCCTCCGCTCCAGAGAGAACAGCCCCAGCTCCCTCAACCTTTCCTCATAAGACCTACCCTCCAAACCAGGCAGCATCCTGGTAAATCTCCACTGCACTCTTTCCAGCGCTTCCACATCCTTCTTATAGTGAGGTGACCAGAACTGCACACAATATTCCAAATGTGGTCTCACCAAGGTCCTGTACAGTTGCAGCATAACCCCACGGCTCTTAAACTCCAACCCCCTGTTAATAAAAGCTAACACACTATAGGCCTTCTTCACAGCTCTATCCACTTGAGTGGCAACCTTCAGAGATCTGTGGATATGGACCCCAAGATCTCTCTGTTCCTCCACAGTCTTCAGAACCCTACCTTTGACCCTGTAATCCACATTTAAATTTGTCCTACCAAAATGGATCACCTCACATTTATCAGGGTTAAACTCCATTTGCCATTTTTCAGCCCAGCTTTGCATCCTATCCATGTCTCTTTGCAGCCTACAACAGCCCTCCACCTCATCCACTACTCCACCAATCTTGGTGTCATCAGCAAATTTACTGATCCACCCTTCAGCCCCCTCCTCTAAGTCATTAATAAAAATCACAAAGAGCAGAGAACCAAGCACTGATCCCTGCGGCACTCCGCTAGCAACCTGCCTCCAGTCCGAAAATTTTCCATCCACCACCACCCTCTGTCTTCGATCAGACAGCCAGTTACCTATCCAATCGGCCAACTTTCCCTCTATCCCACACCTCCTCACTTTCATCATAAGCCGACCATGGGGGACCTTATCAAACGCCTTACTAAAATCCATGTATATGACATCAACTGCCCTACCTTCATCAACACACTTAGTTACCTCCTCAAAAAATTCTATCAAATTTGTGAGGCACGACTTGCCTTTCACGAATCCGTGCTGACTATCCCGGATTAATCCGCATCTTTCTAAATGGTCGTAAATCCCATCCCTAAGGACCTTTTCCATCAATTTACCAACCACTGAAGTATGACTAACCGGTCTATAATTACCAGGGTCATTTCTATTCCCTTTCTTAAACAGAGGAACAACATTCGCCATTCTCCAGTCCTCTGGCACCATCCCCATGGACAGTGAGGACCCAAAGATCAAAGCCAAAGGCTCTGCAATCTCATCCCTTGCCTCCCAAAGAATCCGAGGATATATTTCATCAGGCCCAAGGGACTTATCGACCTTCAGTTTATTCAAAACTGCCAGGACAACCTCCCTCCGAACATCTATTTCCTCCAGCCTATTAGCCTGTAACACCTTCTCTTCCTCAAAAACATGGCCCCTCTCCTTGGTGAACACTGAAGAAAAGTATTCATTCATCACCTCTCCTATCTCTACTGACTCCATACACAAGTTCCCACTACTGTCCTTGACCGGCCCTAACCTCACCCTGGTCATTCTTTTATTCCTCACATAAGAGTAAAAAGCCTTGGGGTTTTCCTTGATCCGACCCGCCAAGGACTTCTCGTGTCCCCTCCTAGCTCTCCTAAGCCCCTTTTTCAGCTCATTCCTTGCTAACTTGTAACCCTCAATCGAGCCATCTGAACCTTGTTTCCTCATCCCTACAGAAGCTTCCCTCTTCCTTTTCACAAGACATTGCACCTCTTTCGTGAACCATGGTTCCCTCACTCGGCCATTTCCTCCCTGCCTGACAGGGACATACCTATCAGATACAAATCAAATCCTTTTCCTTCTCCCCTCTGTACTCTATGAACGGTATGCTTTGTCTGTACAGCGCGCAAGAAACAATACTTTTCACTGGATCCCAATACACGTGACAATAATACATCAAATCTAGAGAGAAACATTGGGTCTCCGCTCACTCTCTCAATCCCTTTTCTATCCCTCGATCAGATCCCCCTCTCATCCTAAACTCCAGTGAGTACAAGCCCAAACTATTCAATCTCTCCCTGTGCGTCAACCCCTTCCATTCCTGGAATCAATGCGGGTGACCCTTCCTCTGAACCGCCTCCAGGGCCCCCACGTCCTTCCTCAAATCAGGAGACCACAACTGGACACACTACTCCAGATGTGGTCTCACCAATGCCCTGTCCAACTGCAGCAACGCTTCTCTGCTTCGACACTCCAGTCCCTTCGCAACAAACATCAATTTGCCTCACCTATTGCGTGCTGTACCTGCACGCCAACTTTCGATGACTCATGAACCAGATCCCTTTGAATCGACGTGTTTTGAATCTATTTCCCATTTAGATATTTGCCTTTGCATTTGTCCTTTGACAAAATGGATAACCTCACACTAATCCACGTGAAATTCCAGCTCAAACTCTGGCCCATTTTCCTCGTCGATCACGAGTCCCCGGCAACAACGGCATTACAATGTACACAACGCCCCTTGGCAAAAATATCCATGGCCCTCCCACCACCTCCCCCATCCCCTCCCTATCTCTGTCACCTCCTCCAGCCCCCTACACCCCCTCCCTATCTCTGTAACCCCCTCCAGCCCCCTACACCCCCTCCCTATCTCTGTAACCCCCTCCAGCCCCCTACACCCCCTCCCTATCTCTGTAACCTCCTCCAGCCCCTACATCCCCTCCCTATCTCTGTAACCTCCTCCAGCCCCCTACATCCCCTCCCTATCTCTGTAACCTCCTCCAGCCCCGACACCCCCTCCCTATCTCTGTAACCTTCTCCAGCCCCTAAACCCCCTCTCTATCTCTGTAACTTCCTCCAGCTCCCTACACCCCTCCCTATCTCTGTAACCTCCTCCAGCCCCCTACACCCCTCCCTATCTCTGTAACCTCCTCCAGTCCCAACACCCCCTCCCTATCTCTGTAACCTTCTCCAGCCCCTACACCCCCTCCCTATCTCTG
>NW_027590841.1:95000-105000 GCF_964213995.1 Mustelus asterias
AGTGTCGAGGGAGCTTTACTCTGTATCAAACCCTGTGCTGTACCTGTCCTGGGAGTGTTTGATGGGGGAGAGTGTAAAGGGAACTTTACTCTGTATCTAACCCCGTGCTGTACCTGTCCTGGGAGTGTTTGATGGGGGAGAGTGTAGAGGGAGCTTTACTCTGTATCTAACCCCGTGCTGTACCTGTCCTGGGAGTTTTTGATGGGAACACAGTCGGAAGTCTGACAACACCAGGTTAAAGTCCAACAGGTTTATTTGGTTGCAAATGACAGTGGCATTTGCTACCAAATAAACCTGTTGGACTTTAACCTGGTGTTGTCAGACTTCTTACAGTGTTTACCCCAGTCCAACGCCGGCACCTCCACATCAGTGTTTGATGGGGACAGTGTAGAGGGAGCTTTACTCTGTATCTAACCCCGTGCTGTACCTGTCCTGGGAGTGTTTGATGGGGACAGTGTAGAGGGAGCTTTACTCTGTATCTAACCCCGTGCTGTACGTGTCCTGGGAGTGTTTGATGGGGACAGTGTAGAGGGAGCTTTACTCTGTATCTAACCCCGTGCTGTACGTGTCCTGGGAGTGTTTGATGGGGACAGTGTAGAGGGAGCTTTACTCTGTATCTAACCCCGTGCTGTACGTGTCCTGGGAGTGTTTGATGGGGACAGTGTCGAGGGAGCTTTACTCTGTATCTAACCCCGTGCTGTACCTGTCCTGGGAGTGTTTGATGGGGGACAGTGTAGAGGGAGCTTTACTCTGTATCTAACCCCGTGCCGTACCTGTCCTGGGAGTGTTTGATGGGGACAGTGTAGAGAGAGCTTTACTCTGTATCTAACCCCGTGCTGTACCTGTCCTGGGAGTGTTTGATGGGGGACAGTGTAGAGGGAGCTTTACTCTGTATCTAACCCCGTGCTGTACCTGTCCTGGGAGTGTTTGATGGGGACAGTGTAGAGGGAGCTTTACTCTGTATCTAACCCCGTGCTGTACCTGTCCTGGGAGTGTTTGATGGGGACAGTGTAGAGGGAGCTTTACTCTGTATCTAACCCCGTGCTGTACCTGTCCTGGGAGTGTTTGATGGGGGACAGTGTAGAGGGAGCTTTACTCTGTATCTAACCCCGTGCTGTACCTGTCCTGGGAGTGTTTGATGGGGACAGTGTCGAGGAAGCTTTACTCAGTATCTAACCCCGTGCTGTACCTGTCCTGGGAGTGTTTGATGGGGACAGTGTAGAGGGAGCTTTACTCTGTATCTAACCCCGTGCTGTGCCTGTCCTGGGAGTGTTTGATGGGGGACAGTGTAGAGGGAGCTTTACTGTGTATCTAACCCCGTGCTGTGCCTGTCTGGGTGTTTGATGGGGACAGTGTGGAGGTAGATTTACTCCATTGCTACCTTGATAATTTATGGCCCATATCTTGCTGGAGCTGTTTATCCCCCAGACATCGACAAGTGCCGCCGTATGAATGATGAGGTCCACACCTCTTGCTGCCTCTCGCACACAGTCCATCTCCGTGATGTCTCCTGGAATGAGAATCACTCGGACTGCATCTGGAGATGGGATAGAGAGAAAGTAAAACTGTGCGGTTAGAATGAGAGAGGACGTCAAACTCTGGTTGAGAAAATTTGATTTGATTCATTATTGTCACGTGTATCGGGATACAGTGAAAAGTATTGTTTCTTGCGCGCTCGACAGACAAAGCATACCGTTCATAGAGAAGGAAAGGAGAGGGTGCAGAATGTAGTGTTACAGTCACAGCTAGGGGTGTAGAGAAAGATCAGCTTAATATAAGGTCGGTCCATTCAAGAGTCTGACAGCAGCAGGGAAGAAGCTGTTCTTGAGTCGGTCGGTACGTGACCTCAGACTTTTGTATCTTTTTCCCGACGGAAGAAGGTGGAAGAGAGAATGTCCGGGGGGTGCGTTGGGGGGGTCCTTGATTATGCTGGCTGCTTTTCCCCGAGGCAGCAGGAAGTGTAGACGGAGTCAATGGATGGGAGGTTGGTTTGTGTGATGGGACTGGGCTACATTCACGATCCTTTGTAGTTCCTTGCGGTCTTGGGCAGAGCAGGAGCCCCAGACCGAGCTGTGATACACCCGGAAAGGATGCTTTCTATGGGGCATCTGTAAAAGTTGGTGAGAGTTGTAGCGGACATGCCAAATTTCCTTCGCCTCCTGAGAAAGTAGAGGCGTTGGTGGGGCTTTCTTAACTATCGTGTCGGCGTGGGGGGGGGGACCGGGACAGGTTGTTGGTGATCTGGACACCTAGAAACTTGATGGAGTGGATCAAGGGTGTTGAAAAACAGTGATAGTGAAGCAAAAAGCACCACTTGCCTTTTGAAGACCTTTCTAGAGAGAGCTACCCCTTTTTTATCCGGTCCCCTGATTTCCACGGTGAGAGAGAGAGAGAGAGAGAAAAACAGCCGCTGCTGCTTTTCAATTTCAAACAGCAACTGCCTGCTTGTCTCTCCGTAAGCCGAACTCCACCCGCTGGCATGATTTCCGTCATGGTAATCAAACTAATTAAAACCTCCTCTGAAACCCCAGGGGACAAAGCGAAGGTTAACAATGAGGCATGAGCCCAGATTGAAACAAACATATTCCAATTTCGAACAGCAGTTCAAATCCTGAGGCATTGACATCATGTGTGTCGACCCAGAGACACCCCCCTTCACCAGAGACAGGACTTAAAGAGCAATTCGTACAGGCATAATACAGCCCCGCACAGTCTCACACACACACACACACACACACACATTCTGAAATTATAGAATCCCGACAGTGCAGAAGGAGGCCATTCGGCCCATCGAGTCTGCACCGTCCACAATCCCACCCAGGCCCCATCCCCATCACCCCACAGATTTACCCTTCCAATCCCCCGAAACTATCAATGCGGCAATTTAGCACGGCCAATCCACCCTAACCTGCACATCTTTGGACTGTGGGAGGAAACCGGAGCACCCGGAGGAAACCCACGCAGACACGGGGAGAACGCGCAGACACCGCACAGACAGTGACCCGAGCCGGGAATCGAACCCGGCTCCCTGGCGCTGTGAGGCAGCAGTGCTAACCCACTGTGCTACCCACTCACATTCTTCTCACACACTCTCTCTCTCTCTCCCACATTCACTCTCACACACTCTTTCTCACACACACACTTTCTCACACGCACACACTCTCTCCCTCCCCGTAGCCCTGTATCAATCCCCAAACTAATCCCACTGCCCCGCTCCCTCCCCATAGCCCTGTATCAATCCCCAAACTAATCCCACTGCCCCGCTCTCTCCCCATAGCCCTGTATCAATCCCCAAACTAATCCCACTGCCCCGTTCTCTCCCCATAGCCCTGTATCAACCCCCAAACTAACCCCACTGCCCCGCTCTCTCCCCATAGCCCAGTATCAATCCCCAAACTAATCCCCCAGCCCTGCTCCCTCCCCATAGCCCTGTATCAATCCCCAAACTAATCCCACTGCCCCGCTCTCTCCCTATAGCCCTGTATCAATCCCCAAACTAATCCCACTGCCCCGCTCTCTCCCCATAGCCCTGTATCAATCCCCAAACTAATCCCACTGCCCCGTTCTCTCCCCATAGCCCTGTATCAACCCCCAAACTAACCCCACTGCCCCGCTCTCTCCCCATAGCCCAGTATCAATCCCCAAACTAATCCCACTGCCCCGCTCTCTCCCCATAGCCCTGTATCAATCCCCAAACTAATCCCACTGCCCCGCTCTCTCCCTATAGCCCTGTATCAATCCCCAAACTAATCCCACTGCCCCGCTCTCTCCCCATAGCCCCGTATCAATCCCCAAACTAATCCCACTGCCCCGCTCTCTCCCTATAGCCCTGTATCAATCCCCAAAATAATCCCACTGCCCCGCTCTCTCCCCATAGCCCCGTATCAATCCCCAAACTAATCCCACTGCCCCGCTCTCTCCCCATAGCCCTGTATCAACCCCCAAACTAATCCCACTGCCCCGCTCTCCCCCCATAGCCCTGTATCAATCCCCAAACTAATCCCACTGCCCTGCTCTCTCCCCATAGCCCTGTATCAATCCCCAAACTAATCCCACTGCCCCGCTCTCTCCCCATAGCCCTGTGTCAATCCCCAAACTAATCCCCCAGCCCCGCTCTCTCCCCATAGCCCCGTATCAATCCCCAAACTAATCCCACTGCCCCGCTCTCTCCCCATAGCCCCGTATCAATCCCCAAACTAATCCCCCAGCCCCGCTCTCTCCCCATAGCCCTGTATCAATCCCCAAATTAATCCCACTGCCCCGCTCTCTCCCCATAGCCCTGTATCAATCCCCAAACTAATCCCACTGCCCCGCTCTCTCCCCATAGCCCTGTGTCAATCCCCAAACTAATCCCACTGCCCCGCTCTCTCCCCATCGCCCTGTATCAATCCCCAAACTAATCCCACTGCCCCGCTCTCTCCCCATAGCCCTGTATCAATCCCCAAACTAATCCCACTGCCCCGCTCTCTCCCCATAGCCCAGTATCAACCCCAAACTAATCCCACTGCCCCGCTCTCTCCCCATAGCCCTGTATCAACCCCCAAACTAATCCCACTGCCCCGCTCTCTCCCCATAGCCCTGTATCAATCCCCAAACTAATCCCACTGCCCCGCTCTCTCCCCATCGCCCTGTATCAATCCCAAACTAATCCCCCTGCCCCACTCTCTCCCCATCGCCCTGTATCAATCCCCAAACTAATCCCACTGCCCTGCTCTCTCCCCATAGCCCTGTATCAATCCCCAAACTAATCCCACTGCCCCGCTCTCTCCCCCATAGCCCTGTATCAATCCCCAACCTAATCCCACTGCCCCGCTCTCTCCCCATAGCCCTGTATCAATCCCCAAACTAATCCCACTGCCCCGCTCTCTCCCCATAGCCCTGTATCAATCCCCAAACTAATCCCACTGCCCCGCTCCCTCCCCATAGCCCTGTATCATTTGGGGATTGATGAATGAACACCGCTCGACAATCACCAGGCAAGACTGTTCTCTTCCTGTTGGGGAGCACTTCAGCGGTCACGGGCATTCGGCCTCTGATATTCGGGTAAGCGTTCTCCAAGGCGGCCTTCGCGACACACGACAGCGCAGAGTCGCGGAGCAGAAACTGATAGCCAGGTTCCGCACACACAAGGACGGCCTCAACCGGGATATTGGGTTTATGTCACACTATTTCACATAAATATTTCTGCTTTTTTCCTCCTGAGTCTTTATCATGCGATCCTAGAATCAGAATTTATGTCACACTATTTGTAACTCCCACAGTTGCGTGGACCTGCAGAGTTTCACTGGCTGTCTTGTCTGGAGACAATACACATCTTTTTAGCCTGTCTTGATGCTCTCTCCACTCCCATTGTTTTGTTTCTTAAAGACTGGATTAGTTGTAAGTATTCGCATTCCAACCATTATTCATGTAAATTGAGTCTGTGTCTTATAAGTTCTGTTTGTGAACAGAATTCCCACTCACCTGAAGAAGGGGCTCAGAGCCTCGAAAGCTTGTGTGGCTTTTGCTACCAAATAAACCTGTTGGACTTTAACCTGGTGTTGTTAAACTTCTTACTGTGTTTACCCCAGTCCAACGCCGGCATCTCCACATTTGGGAAGTCTCAGGGATCTGTACTTACCGGTGCTTAGGGATTCCAACTCTCTCTCCACCTTCAAATCGAAGACCCGGATCTCGGAGATTCCCTCTCCCTGTTCCACCAACATCTTCACCAGGTGTTTGCCCAGAAAGCCGCAACCCCCAGTTATCAGGTAGACTTGCCCCTGGCTCCCCGCCATGCCCGTCGCGGGACTGTGTGTGAGTGTGAAGTTGTGTGAGTGTGTGTGTCAGTGTGTCTGTCTGTATATGTCAGTGTGTGTCAGAGTGTATGTGTGTGTATCTGTGTGTGTGGCTGTGTCTGTCTGTGTGTCAGTGTGTGTGTGTCAGTGTGTGTGTGTCAGTGTGTGTGTCAGTGTGTGTCAGTGTGTGTCTCAAACCGGGTGTCCAGATTCTACTTTGATCCTCTCCGTTGTGCAGAAAGCAGCTCGGAGATTATCAAGAGAGCAGAGAATTGGCTCCTCCCCGTACAGCCTGTACCCACCCAACAATTAACCTCTCTCTGTCCCTCTCTCTCTGTCTCTCTCTCTCTGTCTCTCTCTCCGTCTCTGTCCCTCTCTCTCTCTGTCCCTCTCTCTCTGTCTCTCTCTCTCTGTCCCTCTCTCTCTGTCTCTCTCTCTGTGTCCCTCTCTCTCTGTCTCTCTCTCTCTGTCTCTCTCTCTGTGTCTCTCTCTCTGTCTCTGTCCCTCTCTCTCTCTGTCTCTCTCTCTGTCCCTCTCTCTCTGTCTCTCTCTCTCTGTCTCTCTCTCTGTCTCTGTCCCTCTCTCTCTCTGTCTCTCTCTCTGTCTCTCTCTCTCTGTCTCTCTCTCTCTGTCTCTCTCTCTCTGTCTCTCTCTCTCTCTGTCTCTCTGTCTCTCTCTCTCTCTGTCTCTCTCTCTCTGCCTCTCTGTCTCTCTCTGTCTCTCTCTCTGTCTCTCTCGCTCTCTGTCTGTCTCTGTCTATCTCTCTCTCTCTCTGCCTCGCTGTCTCTCTCTGTCTGTCTCTCTCTCTCTCTCTCTGTCACTCTCTCTCTCTGTCTCTCCCTCTCTCTCGCTCCCTGTCTCACTCTCTCTGTCTCTCTCTCTCTCTTGCTCTCTGTCTGTCTCTCTCTGTCTCTCTCTCTCTGTTCGTGATGAACAAAGCATCGTAGCTGTGAGGGACAGCTCGGTGGATAGGATATTGGTATGTAGATAGGCTGGAAAATTGGGCGGGGATCCTGGATTCAGGATTCAATCCTGGACCGGGGAGCGGCGCGGGCTTGGAGGGCCGAAGGGCCGGTTCCTGTGCTGTATTGTTCTTTGTTCTTGTTCTTTGTCTCTGGGATTTATCCGAGGATTCTCTGGGAGGCTAGAGAGGAGATTGCAGAGCCTTTGGCTTTGATCTTTGTGTCATCATTGTCTACAGGAACAGTGCCAGAAGACTGGAGGATAGCAAATGTTGTCCCCTTGTTCAAGAAGGGGAGTAGGGACAACCCTGGTAATTATCGACCGGTGAGCCTTACTTCTGTTGTGGGCAAAGTTCTGGAAAGGATTATAAGGGATAGGATTTATAATCACCTGGAAAGGAGTAATTTGATTAGGGATAGTCAGCACGGTTTTGTGAAGGGTAGGTCGTGCCTCACAAACCTTATTGAGTTCTTTGAGAAGGTGACCAAAGAGGTGGATGAGGGTAAAGCGGTTGATGTGGTGTATATGGATTTCAGCAAAGCGTTTGATAAGGTTCCCCATGGTAAGCTTTTGCAGAAAATACGGACACATGGGATTGAGGGTGATTTAGTGGTTTGGATCAGGAATTGGCTCGCTGTGAGAAAACAGAGGGCGGTGGTTGATGGGAAATATTCATCCTGGAGTTCAGTTACTAGTGGTGTACCGCAAGGATCTATTTTAGGGCCACTGCTGTTTGTCATTTTTATTAATGACCTGGATGAGGGCGTGGAAGGATGGATTAGTAAATGTGCGGATGACACTAAAGTCGGTGGAGTTGTAGACAGTGCGGAGGGAAGTGGCAGGTTACAGAGGGACAGAGATAAGCTGCAGAGCTGGGCTGAGAGGTGGCAAATGGAGTTTAATGCGGAAAAGTGTGAGGTGATTCACTTTGGAAGGAGTAACAGGAATACAGAGTACTGGGCTAATGGTAAGATACTTGGTAGTGTGGATGAACAGAGGGATCTGGGTGTCCATGTGCATAGATCCCTGAAAGTTGGCACCCAGGTTGATAGGGTTGTTAAGAAGGCGTACGGAGTGTTAGCTTTTATTGGTAGAGGGATTGAGTTTCGGAGCCAGGAGGTCATGCTGCAACTGTACAAAACTCTGGTGCGGCCGCATTTGGAGTATTGCGTACAGTTCTGGTCGCCGTATTATAGGAAAGATGTGGAAGTGTTGGAAAGGGTGCAGAGGAGATTTACCCGGATATTGCCTGGTAAGGTGGGAAAATCGTATGAGGAAAGGCTGAGGGACTTGAGGTTGTTTTCGTTAGAGAGAAGAAGGTTAAGAGGTGACTTAATAGAGGCATACAAGATGATCAGAGAGAGATCATCTCTCTGTCTCTGTCTCTCTCTCCCCCCTCTCTCCCTCCCTCTCTCAGTCTCTCCCTGTGTAGGGGACACCCATGCCCCTTGTCTGTTTATCCTGCCCACTGACTGGAGCCCAAAATGTAATCAAATTTGCCTTTGCTGTGTGTGTGTCAGTGTGTGTGTGTGTCAGTGTGTGTGTGTCAGTGTGTGCGTCAGTGTGTGTGTGTCAGTGTGTGTGTGTGTGTCAGTGTGTGTGTGTGTGTCAGTGTGTGTGTGTCAGTGTGTGTGTCAGTGTGTGTGTGTCAGTGTGTGTGTGTCAGTGTGTGTGTCAGTGTGTGTGTCAGTGTGTGTGTGTCAGTGTGTGTGTGTGTCAGTGTGTGTGTGTCAGTGTGTGTGTGTGTGTCAGTGTGTCAGTGTGTGTGTGTGTCAGTGTGTGTGCGTCAGTGTGTGTGTGTCAGTGTGTGTGTGTCAGTGTGTGTCAGTGTGTGTGTGTGTGTCTGTGTGTCAGTGTGTGTGTGTGTCAGTGTGTGTGTGTGTGTCAGTGTGTGTGTGTCAGTGTGTGTGTGTGTCAGTGTGTGTGTGTCAGTGTGTGTGTGTGTGTCAGTGTGTGTGTGTGTGTCAGTGTGTCAGTGTGTGTGTGTGTCAGTGTGTGTGTGTCAGTGTGTGTGTGTGTCAGTGTGTGTGTGTCAGTGTGTGTGTGTCAGTGTGTGTATGTGTGCCAGTGTGTGTGTGTCAGTGTGTCAGTGTGTGTGTGTCAGTGTGTGTGTGTCAGTGTGTGTCAGTGTGTGTCAGTGTGTGTGCGTCAGTGTGTGTGTGTCAGTGTGTGTGTGCCAGTGTGTGTGTGTCAGTGTGTGTGTGCCAGTGTGTGTGTGTCAGTGTGTGTGTGTCAGTGTGTGTCAGTGTGTCAGTGTGTGTGCGCCAGTGTGTGTGTGTCAGTGTGTGTGCGCCAGTGTGTGTGTGTCAGTGTGTGTGTGTGCCAGTGTGTGTGTGTCAGTGTGTGTGTGTCAGTGTGTGTGTGTGCGTGTGTGTCAGTGTGTGTGTGCCAGTGTGTGTGTGTCAGTGTGTGTGTGTGCCAGTGTGTGTGTGTCAGTGTGTGTGTGTGTCAGTGTGTGTGTCAGTGTGTGTGTGTCAGTGTGTGTGTGTGTCAGTGTGTGTGTGTGTGTCAGTGTGTGTGTGTGTGTCAGTGTGTGTGTGTGTCAGTGTGTCAGTGTGTGTGTGTGTGTCAGTGTGTGTGTGTGTCAGTGTGTGTGTCAGTGTGTGTGTGTGTCAGTGTGTGTGTGTGTCAGTGTGTCTGTGTGTGTGTGTGTCAGTGTGTGTGTGTCAGTGTGTGTGTGTCAGTGTGTGTGTGTGTCAGTGTGTCAGTGTGTGTGTCAGTGTGTGTGTGTGTGTCAGTGTTTCAGTGTGTCAGTGTGTGTGTGTGTGTCAGTGTGTGTGTGTGTGTGTCAGTGTGTCAGTGTGTGTGTGTGTGTCAGTGTGTCAGTGTGTGTGTGTGTGTCAGTGTGTGTGTCAGTGTGTGTGTGTGTCAGTGTGTGTGTGTGTGTCAGTGTGTGTGTGTGTCAGTGTGTCAGTGTGTGTGTGTGTGTCAGAGTGTGTGTGTGTCAGTGTGTGTGCGTCAGTGTGTGTGTGTGTCAGTGTGTGTGCGTCAGTGTGTGTGTGTCAGTGTGTGTGCGTCAGTGTGTGTGTGTCAGTGTGTGTGTGTGTCAGTGTGTGTGTGTGTGTCAGTGTGTGTGTGTCAGTGTGTGTGTGTGTCAGTGTGTGTGTGTGTGTGTGTGTGTCAGTGTGTGTGTGTCAGTGTGTGTGTGTGTCAGTGTGTCAGTGTGTGTGTGTGTCAGTGTGTGTGTGTCAGTGTGTGTGTCAGTGTGTGTCAGTGTGTGTGTGTCAGTGTGTCAGTGTGTCAGTGTGTGTCAGTGTGTC
>NW_027590841.1:110000-160032 GCF_964213995.1 Mustelus asterias
GTTACTGTTGGGGTTAGTGTTGGGTTGTTCTACTTGTTACTGTTGGGGTTAGGGTTGGGCTGTTCTACTTGTTACTGTTGGGGTTAGTGTTGGGTTGTTCTACTTGTTACTGTTGGGGTTAGGGTTGGGTTGTTCTACTTGTTACTGTTGGGGTTAGTGTTGGGTTGTTCTACTTGTTACTGTTGGGGTTAGGGTTGGGCTGTTCTACTTGTTACTGTTGGGGTTAATGTTGGGTTGTTCTACTTGTTACTGTTGGGGTTAGGGTTGGGTTGTTCGACATGTTAATGTTGGGGTTAGGGTTGGGCTGTTCTACCTGCATTATAGTTATTATGGTACATCCCAGTCGGGCTCCGCATCCTGGGAGAGGTATAAAGGTCACTGCTCTGTCTGGGACCCCTCAGTCTGGGATCGTGTATTATATATGGTAGCTCTATTGTAGTAGTTAATAAAAGCCTTTATTTCCTCAAGCATCTTGAGCCTCATGAGTTATATCACGCATCAAGAGGGTAGCAGTGGAAGGGTGCGTTTCTGAATGGAGGGCTGTGACAAGTGGCGTTCCTCAGGGATCAGTGCTGGGACCTTTGCTGTTTGTAATATATATAACTGATTTGGAGGAAAATGTAACTGGATTGATTAGTAAGTTTGCGGACGACGCAAAGGATTTGCGGATAGCGATGAGGACCATCAGAGGATACAGCAGGATAAAGATCGGTTGGAGACTTGGGCGGAGAGATGGCAGACGGAGTTTAATCCGGACAAGTGTGAGGTAATGCATTTTGGAAGGTCCAATACAGATAGGAAATATACAGTAAATGGTAGAACCCTGAGGAGTATTGATAGGCAGAGGGATCTGGGCGTACAGGTACACAGGTCACTGAAAGTGGCAACGCAGGTGGAGAAGGTAGTCAAGAAGGCATACGGCATGCTTGCCTTCATCGGCCGGGGCATTGAGTTTAAAAATTGGCAAGTCATGTTGCAGCTTTATAGAACATTAGTTCGATCACACTTGGATCGAGTGCACAGTTCAGATGAGTCATAGCCAGGGAAAGCAGGGTAAAGGCTGTGAATAGTTGGCCAAAAAGAGAAACAATAACATGTGTGAATGGCCCAGAGAAGCAGTAAACTCTGACAAGCACCCTACATCATCCCCCCTTCCCTTACCTTTTCTCCCCCCAGCCTCCAGCTTCCCCTTTTCTACACTCTTCCTCCGTCCCATTCCCCCGCTCCTCCCCCAACATCTCATCTCTCTCAGTTTGTACTGTCTCTGTGGACAACCTTTCCCCTGGTTTCCGTGGCTATTGCACATCTTTCCCTCCCACACCCTGCAGTGGAAATCTCTCTCCCACTTGCTCTGCCTTTTAGACAAAGGGTCATCCAGACTCCAAACGTCAGCTCTTTCGCACAGAGATTTTCCAGCGTTTTCCCTTCTGGTTTCAGATTATAGCGACCGCAGTAACTTGCTTTTATTATAGTCAGTGTACAGATATCTCCCTGAGAGAGAGAGAGGGGACTGAGAGACACCAGTCAGTGTACAGATATCTCCCTGAGAGAGAGAGAGGGGACTGAGAGACACCAGTCAGTGTACAGATATCTCCCTGAGAGAGAGAGAGGGGACTGAGAGACACCAGTCAGTGCACAGATATCTCCCTGAGAGAGAGAGAGAGGGGACTGAGAGACACCAGTCAGGGTACAGATATCTCCCTGAGAGAGAGGGAGGACTGAGAGACACCAGTCAGTGTACAGATATCTCCCTGAGAGAGAGAGAGAGAGGGGACTGAGAGACACCAGTCAGTGTACAGATATCTCCCCGAGAGAGAGAGAGGGGACTGAGAGACACCAGTCAGTGTACAGATATCTCCCTGAGAGAGAGAGAGGGGACTGAGAGACACCAGTCAGTGTACAGATATCTCCCTGAGAGAGAGAGAGAGAGAGGGGACTGAGAGACACCAGTCAGTGTCCAGATATCTCCCTGAGAGAGAGAGAGGGGACTGAGAGACACCAATCAGTGTACAGATATCTCCCTGAGAGAGAGAGAGGGGACTGAGAGACACCAGTCAGTGTACAGATATCTCCCTGAGAGAGAAAGAGGGGACTGAGAGACACCAGTCAGTGAACAGATATCTCCCAGAGAGAGAGAGAGAGAGGGGACTGAGAGACACCAGTCAGTGTACAGATATCTCCCTGAGAGAGAAAGAGGGGACTGAGAGACACCAGTCAGTGTACAGATATCTCCCTGAGAGAGAAAGAGGGGACTGAGAGACACCAGTCAGTGTACAGATATCTCCCAGAGAGAGAGAGAGAGAGGGGACTGAGAGACACCAGTCAGTGTACAGATATCTCCCTGAGAGAGAGGGAGAGGAGTGAGAGACACCAGTTAGTGTACAGATATCTCCCTGAGAGAGAGAGAGGGGACTGAGAGACACCAGTCAGTGTACAGATATGTCCCTGAGAGAGAGAGAGAGAGGACTGAGAGACACCAGTCAGTGTACAGATATCTCCCTGAGAGAGAGAGGGGACTGAGAGATACCAGTCAGTGTACAGATATCTCCCTGACAGAGAGAGAGGGGACTGAGAGACACCAGTCAGTGTACAGATATCTCCCTGAGAGAGAGGGAGAGGGGACTGAGAGACACCAGTCAGTGTACAGATATCTCCCTGAGAGAGAGAGAGAGAGGGGACTGAGAGACACCAGTCAGTGTACAGATATCTCCCTGAGAGAGGGGGGACTGAGAGACACCAGTCAGTGTACAGATATCTCCCTGAGAGAGAGACAGAGGGGACTGAGAGAGAGAGAGAGAGAGAGGGGACTGAGAGACACTAGTCAGTGTACAGATATCTCCCTGAGAGTGAGAGATGGGACTGAGAGACACCAGTCAGTGTACAGGTATCTCCCTGAGAGAGAGAGAGAGGGGACTGAGAGACACTAGTCAGTGTACAGATATCTCCCTGAGAGAGACAGAGGGGACTGAGAGAGAGAGAGAGAGAGAGGGGACTGAGAGACACTAGTCAGTGTACAGATATCTCCCTGAGAGAGAGAGACAGAGGGGACTGAGAGAGAGAGAGAGAGAGAGAGGGGACTGAGAGACACCAGTCAGCGTACAGATATCTCTCTGATAGAGAGAGGAGACTGAGAGACACCAGTCAGTGTACAGATATCTCCCTGAGAGAGAGAGGGGACTGAGAGACACCAGTCAGTGTACAGATATCTCCGAGAGAGAGAGAGAGAGGGGACTGAGAGACACCAGTCAGTGTACAGATATCTCCCTGAGAGAGAGAGGGGACTGAGAGACACCAGTCAGTGTACAGATATCTCCCTGAGAGAGAGAGGGGACTGAGAGACACCAGTCAGTGTACAGATATCTCCCTGAGAGAGAGAGGGGACTGAGAGACACCAGTCAGTGTACAGATATCTCCGAGAGAGAGAGAGAGGGGACTGAGAGACACCAGTCAGTGTACAGATATCTCCCTGAGAGAGAGAGAGAGGGGACTGAGAGACACCAGTCAGTGTACAGATATCTCCCTGAGAGAGAGAGAGAGGGGACTGAGAGACACCAGTCAGTGTACAGATATCTCCCTGAGAGAGAGGGGACTGAGAGACTGATGCGCGTCAATAAGCACATGGAATCAAGGCTTCGGTATTGAAGGCTTTAATAAAGTAACAAGGAAACTACTAACACGAATACACCAGTTCAGACTGAAGGGGTCCTGCCGGAGCAGGGGGTCTTATACCTCGCCAGCGGAGGCGGGACCCCACTGGAGTGTGCCATGATAACTCTCATAACAGGTAAACACCCTAACCCAACAACATAGTACAACCCCCACAGTAACAACACCCTAGCCCAACAGTAACATAGTAACAAACCCCAGTGGTGAACCAACGATGGTTCACCACATTCACCCCTCCTTTAAGAACAAAAGGTGGCGGGGTGGACGAAAAACAGGTCATATAAACAGACAATAACAGAAAAGTCACAGGATTCACAAGTCCAGACGGTCTGGAGGACCGCACCGACGCTGCGATCTCCTCAACACCGGTTGCGAAACCGGAGCAGGTGCCGATCTCTTCAACACCGGTTGCGAAAACGGAGCAGGTGCTTGTGGTGGCGCTCTTAAAGTAACGTCTGGCTGTCCCCTCAAGGACTCCCGGGCCGGCCGGCCCTGGTGAGGCGATGGTGCAGGGGATCCTGGAACGTTTGGTGGTGGTGGTGGTGATGATGATGGTGGCGCCGATCTCCGAGTCTCAGGCAAGCTGTACATGGGAGTAAAAGTGTTATGCACTGGTCCCGGTGCTGATCGCGCCACGTCTGGGGAAGTAATGAGGTGTAGTGGATTTGTGACTGGGGGAATAGGAGCGACAGGAGTTGCTACGTCCCCTGCGGGCGCCAGGTCTCTAATGGAGACAGTGTCCTCTCGCCCGTCAGGATATGCCACATAGGCATACTGAGGGTTGGCGTGGAGCAGTTGGACCGGTTCGACCAAGGGGTCGGACTTGCGGGCCCTCACATGGCACCGCAGAAGGACGGGTCCTGGGTACGTCAACCAGGCTGGCAATGAGGTCCCCGAGGACGACTTCCGAGGGAATGAGAACATCCTCTCGTGGGGAGTAGCATTGGTTGCCGTACACAGGAGGGAGCGGATAGAATGGAGCGCATTTGGAAGGACCTCCTGCCAACGGGAGACTGGAAGGCCCCTGGATTTCAGTGCCAGTAGGACAGCCTTCCAGACTGTAGCATTCTCCCTTTCCACCTGTCCGTTACCCCTAGGGTTGTAGCTCGTGGTTCTACTAGAGGCAATCCCGAATGAGAGCAGGAATTGCCTCAAGTCGTTGCTCATGAACGACGAGC
The DNA here is from genome assembly GCF_964213995.1 of Mustelus asterias. Lineage (NCBI taxonomy): Eukaryota > Metazoa > Chordata > Chondrichthyes > Carcharhiniformes > Triakidae > Mustelus > Mustelus asterias. The sequence goes on from NW_027590841.1 coordinate 114,845, forward strand.
CCCTGTCGCTATGAATGTAGCAGGGGTACCCGAACAGGGTAAAAAGTTCACTGAAAACCTTAATGATGGTGGCAGTTGACGTGTCCGCACAGGGGAAAACAAACGGAAACCGGGAATACTCGTCTATTATATTGAGAAAATAGACATTCCGGTCCGTTGAGGGAAGGGGGCCCTTAAAATCTACACTCAGCCTCTCAAAAGGGCGAGTGGCCTTGACCAATTGTGCCCGGTCTGGTCGATAAAAGTGTGGTTTGCATTCTGCGCAAATCCGACAGCTTCTAGTCACTGACCTGACATCCTCCACCGAGTAGGGCAGGTTGCGGGCTTTGATGAAGTGGTAGAGTCTGGTGACTCCAGGATGACACAGATCATTGTGGAGAGCCTTCAAGCGGTCCTCCTGCATGATGGCGCATGTTCCGCGCGAGAGGGCATCCGAGGGCTCATTGAGCTTCCCTGGACGATACATAATATCGTAATTATAGGTGGAGAGCTCAATTCTCCACCGCAAGATCTTATCGTTCTTGATCTTGCCCCTCTGCGTGTTACTGAACATAAACGCCACGGATCGTTGATCCGTGATCAGGGTGAACCGCTTACCTGCCAGGTAATGGCGCCAGTGTCTGACTGCCTCCACAATGGCCTGAGCCTCCTTCTCCACCGCTGAGTGCCGAATTTCTGGGCCTTGAAGGGTGCGGGAAAAGAACGTGACGGGCCTGCCTGCCTGGTTTAGTGTGGCGGCTAGGGCGAAGTCAGATGCATCACTCTCCACCTGGAAAGGGATGGATTCATCCACCGCGTGCATCGTGGCTTTTGAGATGTCGCTCTTCAAAACCTTGAAGGCCAATTGGGCCTCCGGCGTAAGTGGGAAGGTCGTGGACTTAATGAGCGGACGAGCTTTGTCCGCGTAGTTGGGGACCCACTGTGCATAATATGAAAAGAACCCGAGGCATCTCCTCAGTGCCTTCGTGCTAGCGGGCAAGGGAAGTTCAGTGAGTGGGCGCATACGGTCTGGATCAGGGCCAATGACCCCGTTTTCCACCACGTATCCGAGGATGGCTAACCTACGCGTACGGAATACACACTTCTCCCTGTTAGAGGTCAGATTCACGCGAGATGCAGTGCGCAGAAAGTGTTGGAGATTCGTGTCGTGGTCCTGCTGGTCATGGCCGCAGATGGTGACGTTATCCAGGTACGGGAAGGTAGCCCGCAACCCGTTCTGATCCACCATTCGGTCCATAGCACGCTGGAAGACCGAGACCCCATTGGTGACACCAAATGGAACCCTGAGGAATTGATATAGACGACCATCCGCCTCAAAAGCCGTATATTGTCGGTCCTCTGGGCGGATGGGGAGTTGATGGTAGGCGGACTTAAGGTCTATGGTAGAAAACACTCGGTACTGCGCAATCTGATTGACCATATCAGAAATGCGCGGGAGAGGATACGCATCCAGCTGCGTGTATCTATTAATGGTCTGACTATTGTCGATGACCATCCGAGGTTTGTTCCCGCTTTTGACTACCACGACCTGCGCTCTCCACGGACTAGCACTGGCCTGTATGATCCCTTCCTTGAGGAGCCGCTGAACCTCAGATCTAATAAAGATCCGGTCCTCAGCGCTGTAACGCCTACTTTTAGTAGCGATGGGCTTGCAGCCAGGTACCAGATTTTTAAAAAGGGATGGTGTCGTGATCTTCAGGATGGATAGATTGCACGCGGGGCGCTTTGGGCAATTTGGAGGCTGCGGCTGGTTCCCTACTGCCAGTGAAGGGAGTGGCCCACCGTACTGTAGGATCACACTCTTCATGTGGACCATAAAGTTTAGTCCGAGGATAATTGGCGCGCAAAGGTGAGGTAGCACAAGGAGCCTGTATTGCTCGTAAACTGTGCCCTGTACCTCAAGAGTTACCATACATCGTCCTTGGATCGGTACAGACCGGGACTGTGATGCCATGGAAATTGTCTGTTTGGCAGGGAGAACCCGGAGTCCACACCTTTTAGCAGTTTCAGGGTGTATGAAACTTTCGGTGCTCCCACTGTCAAACAGACAATTCACAGTTCTGCCACTAACCTTTACCTCCATCATAGAATGTTCCAGTCTGTAATGCCTGGTCTGATCCAGGGAGATCGACGCCACCGTTGGCCCCTGGGCGTCACTGCATGCTGCCGATGTGGATGCTGAGGACCCCTGCTGGTCGCTGCTGCATGCTGCCGATGTGGATGCTGAGGACCCCTGCTGGTCGCTCCTAGTCGTCGTGGACCATGATGGCCGCCCCCATGAATCGCACGTGGGCGAGGGCGCCAAGCGCAGCGACTCCTGGTGGTCTTCCTCCTCCTCTGTCTGCCACGATGGCGCCGTCCTGAGATCGCACGTGGTCGGACCTCGTGGGTACTGCAGCGCCGAAGGAGATGGTCTCCGTTCTGGAGGGTTACAAGCTGCACTGCCGTTTTTAGGTTTGGACCTGCAGACTTTGCCGTAGTGGCCTTTTTTACCGCACTGGCTGCAGATTGCCGTTCTTGCCGGACACTGCTGCCGTGGATGCTTGGCCCCACCGCAAAAATAGCATCGCTGGCCACCTGGAGCTGCCGCCGTCGTCGAATCGATCTGGGAGCGCGGGTTAGCGGGGCGAGGAGGGAGCTGAGCTTGCTCCAACCACGTTGACTGCACGTGGTCCTCGGGGTACAGCGCCAAGCTCTTCGACGCCGCCTCCAACCTCACGGCCATCCCCATTGCCTGGGTCAAGTTGAGTTTCCCCTTTTCTAGCAATTTAAGCCTGATGTACGAGGACCCTACCCCTGCTACGAACGCATCTCGGGCGAGGTCGTACATATACTGCTCGGCGGAGACGTCCTTACAGTCGCAACCCCTGGCAAGCTGCAGGAGCTCATTGGCATAATCCTCCATGGTTTCGCCCGACTGCCGACGTCGTGTAGCGAGGAGGTAACGAGCATGTATCTCGTTGGGTGGCATAATGTACCTATTCTTTAGGAGCTCGACGGCACCCTGGTAAGTGGGAGCTGCACGAATGGCTAGGTAAATCGTGTCGCTTACCCTCGCGTGGAGGACCTGGAGTTTATCACTGTCCGTAGTGATAGCTACCGAGGCTGCCAGGTAGTCCTCGAAGCACTTCCACCAATGGTCGAATGTGTTAGCTGCACCGACCGCACGTGGGTCCAGTGTCAGACGATCCGGTTTTAGAATCTGTTCCATACTCTCTGTTTTTATTTCTTGTTGCACAGTTGTGAGTTTTCTGTTTACTGTATTAAATTGATGCGCGTCAATAAGCACATGGAATCAAGGCTTCGGTATTGAAGGCTTTAATAAAGTAACAAGGGAACTACTAACACGAATACACCAGTTCAGACTGAAGGGGTCCTGCCGGAGCAGGGGGTCTTATACCCTGCCAGCGGAGGCGGGACCCCACTGGAATGTGCCACGATAACTCTTATAACAGGTAAACACCCTAACCCAACAACATAGTACAACCCCCACAGTAACAACACCCTAGCCCAACAGTAACATGGTAACAAACCCCAGTGGTGAACCAACGATGGTTCACCACAGCCCCGGAGCCTTGCTTTACCGTCAAGAGGGCCCCAGCAGTGGCAGGGGGGCATGGGGGGGGGGGCAGAGGGGAAGGCAGCTGGAGAGTCCCCTCGAAACACGCGGGGTGAAGGCGTGTCGGCCACGCGAGGAAACAGGGTCCAGGGAGCCGGAGAGGGCCGTCAGAGTCCCGGGATTGGTTGACGAGGCGGCCATCTTGAGACTAGGCCCGAAACAAAGCCTGCAGCTCGCCTGGCTGGAACAACAAAACCAACCCCCACGCCCCTTCCCCCCCTCCACCAGAAGTGTTGAGGTCGGGATCGTGGGGGGTTAAACGCGATTTGCGACAGGATTCACTCACTTAAAGACGCAGTGCGCCGCCGTCAACACCCAGTGCTTGTCAATGAGGGTTCCCCCACAAACGTGCGTCGCTCCCTCGTGAATGCTAACCTGCCACGGCCAAGCACCGTCTTTGGAATCATGTCCGCCGACAATCCGGTTCGAGGTCACCGGACGCCCACAACCTGGAAATAACAGCCCGGATCAGAATCAGGCAACATGAAGAATTGGAGATTGTCCCACTATCCCCGCCTCTGGGACCGGGTGTCACAGTGCGTTAGATACACGGTCCTTTCCGCCTCTGGGACCGGGTGTCACAGTGCGTTAGGTACACTGTCCTTTCCCACTCTGGGACCGGGTGTCACAGTGCGTTAGATACACTGTCCTTTCCCCCTCTGGGACCGGGTGTCACAGTGCGTTAGATACACTGTCCTTTCCCCCTCTGGGACCGGGTGTCACAGTGCGTTAGATACACTGTCCTTTCCCCCTCTGGGACCGGGTGTCACAGTGCGTTAGATACACTGTCCTTTCCCCCTCTGGGACCGGGTGTCACAGTGCGTTAGATACACTGTCCTTTCCCCCTCTGGGACCGGGTGTCACAGTGCGTTAGATACACTGTCCTTTCCCCCTCTGGGACTGGGTGTCACAGTGCGTTAGATACACTGTCCTTTCCCCCTCTGGGACCGGGTGTCACAGTGCGTTAGATACACTGTCCTTTCCCCCTCTGGGACCGGGTGTCACAGTGCGTTAGATACACTGTCCTTTCCCCCTCCTGGGACCGGGTGTCACAGTGCGTTAGATACACTGTCCTTTCCCCCTCTGGGACCGGGTGTCACAGTGCGTTAGATACACTGTCCTTTCCCCCTCTGGGACCGGGTGTCACAGTGCGTTAGATACACTGTCCTTTCCCCCTCTGGGACCGGGTGTCACAGTGCGTTAAATACACTGTCCTTTCCCCCTCTGGGACCGGGTGTCACAGTGCGTTAGATACACTGTCCTTTCCCCCTCTGGGACCGGGTGTCACAGTGCGTTAGATACACTGTCCTTTCCCCCTCTGGGACCGGGTGTCACAGTGCGTTAGATACACTGTCCTTTCCCCCTGTGGGACCGGGTGTCACAGTGCGTTAGATACACTGTCCTTTCCCCCTCTGGGACCGGGTGTCACAGTGCGTTAGGTACACTGTCCTTTCCCCCTCTGGGACCGGGTGTCACAGTGCGTTAGACAAACTGTCCTTTCCCCCTCTGGGACCGGGTGTCACAGTGCGTTAGATACACTGTCCTTTCTCCCTCTGGGACTGGGTGTCACAGTGTGTTAGATACACTGTCCTTTCCCCCTCTGGGACCGGGTGTCACAGTGCGTTAGATACACTGTCCTTTCCCCCTCTGGGACCGGGTGTCACAGTGCGTTAATGAATGTAACATTGTGATGTGCGATGAAATCACTCGGGAGGCTGGATCGTACCCGGGAAATAAAGGCTTTTATTAGTAACAAGAATGGAGCCACTATATAACAATACAATCCCAGACTGAGGGTCACCAGGCAGTGCAGTGACCTTTATACTCCTACAGGTAGACGGAGCCAACCGGAGTGTACCACAGAACAATATCAACAGGTAGAACAGCCCAACCCTAACCCCAACAGTGACAACAGTAACATATCTACAAGTACTCATAGTGCTAACCATCTATGGTTCACCACACATTGCAAGTTTTAAATGCAAGATTAATTAACATGTGAATAGAGCAATTAACTCGGCACTGACACTCCCACAGTGCGGCGCTCCCTCAGCACCGACCCTCCCACAGTGCGGCGCTCCCTCAGCACTGACCCTCCCACAGTGCGGCGCTCCCTCAGCACTGACCCTCCCACAGTGCGGCGCTCCCTCAGCACTGACCCTCCCACAGTGCGGCGCTCCCTCAGCACCGACCCTCCCACAGTGCGGCGCTCCCTCAGCACTGACCCTCCCACAGTGCGGCACTCCCTCAGCACTGACCCTCCCACAGTGCGGCGCTCCCTCAGCACTGACCCTCCCACAGTGCGGCGCTCCCTCAGCACCGACCCTCCCACAGTGCGGCGCTCCCTCAGGACTGACCCTCCCACAGTGCGGCGCTCCCTCAGCACCGACCCTCCCACAGTGCGGCGCTCCCTCAGCACTGACCCTCCCACAGTGCGGCGCTCCCTCAGCACTGACCCTCCCACAGCGCGGCGCTCCCCCAGCACTGACCCTCCCACAGTGCAGCGCTCCCTCAGCACTGACCCTCCCACAGTGCGGCGCTCCCTCAGCACTAACCCTCCCACAGTGCGGCGCTCCCTCAGCACCGACCCTCCCACAGTGCGGCACTCCCTCAGCACCGACCCTCCCACAGTGTGGCACTCCCTCAGCACTGACCCTCCCACAGTGCGGCGCTCCCTCAGCACTGACCCTCCCACAGTGCGGCGCTCCCTCAGCACCGACCCTCCCACAGTGCGGCGCTCCCTCAGCACTGACCCTCCCACAGTGCGGCGCTCCCTCAGCACTGACCCTCCCACAGTGCAGCACTCCCTCAGCACTGATCCTCCCACAGTGCGGCGCTCCCTCAGCACTGACCCTCCCACAGTGCGGCACTCCCTCAGCACCGACCCTCCCACAGTGCGGCGCTCCCTCAGCACTGACCCTCCCACAGTCCGGCACTCCCTCAGCACTGACCCTCCCACAGTGCGGCGCTCCCTCAGCACTGACACTCCCACAGTGCGGCACTCCCTCAGCACTGACCCTCCCTCAGTGCAGCACTCCCTCAGCACCGACCCTCCCACAGTGCGGCGCTCCCTCAGCACTGACCCTCCCACAGTGCGGCGCTCCCTCAGCACTGACCCTCCCACAGTGCGGCGCTCCCTCAGCACTGACCCTCCCACAGTGCAGCACTCCCTCAGCACTGACCCTCCCACAGTGCGGCGCTCCCTCAGCACTGACCCTCCCACAGTGCGGCACTCCCTCAGCACCGACCCTCCCACAGTGCAGCGCTCCCTCAGCACTGACCCTCCCACACTGCGGCGCTCCCTCAGCACCGACCCTCCCACAGTGCGGCACTCCCTCAGCACTGACCCTCCCACAGTGCGGCGCTCCCTCAGCACTGACCCTCCCACAGTGCGGCGCTCCCTCAGCACTGACCCTCCCACAGTGCGGCGCTCCCTCAGCACCGACCCTCCCACAGTGCGGCGCTCCCTCAGCACTGACCCTCCCACAGTGCGGCGCTCCCTCAGCACTGACCCTCCCACAGTGCGGCACTCCCTCAGCACTGACCCTCCCACAGTGCGGCGCTCCCTCAGCACCGACCCTCCCACAGTGCGGCGCTCCCTCAGCACTGACCCTCCCACAGTGCGGCACTCCCTCAGCACCGACCCTCCCACAGTGCGGCGCTCCCTCAGCACCGACCCTCCCACAGTGCGGCACTCCCTCAGCACCGACCCTCCCACAGTGTGGCACTCCCTCAGCACTGACCCTCCCACAGTGCGGCGCTCCCTCAGCACTGACCCTCCCACAGTGCGGCGCTCCCTCAGCACCGACCCTCCCACAGTGCGGCGCTCCCTCAGCACTGACCCTCCCACAGTGCGGCGCTCCCTCAGCACTGACCCTCCCACAGTGCAGCACTCCCTCAGCACTGATCCTCCCACAGTGCGGCGCTCCCTCAGCACTGACCCTCCCACAGTGCGGCACTCCCTCAGCACCGACCCTCCCACAGTGCGGCGCTCCCTCAGCACTGACCCTCCCACAGTGCGGCACTCCCTCAGCACTGACCCTCCCACAGTGCGGCGCTCCCTCAGCACTGACCCTCCCACAGTGCGGCACTCCCTCAGCACTGACCCTCCCTCAGTGCAGCACTCCCTCAGCACCGACCCTCCCACAGTGCGGCGCTCCCTCAGCACTGACCCTCCCACAGTGCGGCGCTCCCTCAGCACTGACCCTCCCACAGTGCGGCGCTCCCTCAGCACTGACCCTCCCACAGTGCAGCACTCCCTCAGCACTGACCCTCCCACAGTGCGGCGCTCCCTCAGCACTGACCCTCCCACAGTGCGGCACTCCCTCAGCACCGACCCTCCCACAGTGCAGCGCTCCCTCAGCACTGACCCTCCCACACTGCGGCGCTCCCTCAGCACCGACCCTCCCACAGTGCGGCACTCCCTCAGCACTGACCCTCCCACAGTGCGGCGCTCCCTCAGCACTGACCCTCCCACAGTGCGGCACTCCCTCAGCACTGACCCTCCCACAGTGCAGCACTCCCTCAGCACCGACCCTCCCACAGTGCGGCGCTCCCTCAGCACTGACCCTCCCACAGTTCGGCGCTCCCTCAGCACCGACCCTCCCACAGTGCGGCGCTCCCTCAGCACTGACCCTCCCACAGTGCAGTGCTCCCTCAGCACTGACCCTCCCACAGTACAGCGCTCCCTCAGCACTGACCCTCCCACAGTGCAGCACTCCCTCAGCACCGACCCTCCCACAGTGCGGCGCTCCCTCAGCACTGACCCTCCCACAGTGCGGCAGTCCCTCAGCACTGACCCTCCCACAGTGCGGCGCTCCCTCAGCACTGACCCTCCCACAGTGCGGCGCTCCCTCAGCACCGACCCTCCCACAGTGCGGCGCTCCCTCAGCACTGACCCTCCCACAGTGCGGCGCTCCCTCAGCACTGACCCTCCCACAGTGCGGCGCTCCCTCAGCACTGACCCTCCCACAGTGCAGCACTCCCTCAGCACCGACCCTCCCACAGTGCGGCACTCCCTCAGCACTGACCCTCCCACAGTGCAGCACTCCCTCAGCACCGACCCTCCCACAGTGCGGCGCTCCCTCAACACTGACCCTCCCACAGTGCGGCGCTCCCTCAGCACTGACCCTCCCACAGTGCGGCACTCCCTCAGCACTGACCCTCCCACAGTGCGGCACTCCCTCAGCACCGACCCTCCCACAGTGCGGCGCTCCCTCAGCACTGACCCTCCCACAGTGCGGCGCTCCCTCAGCACTGACCCTCCCACAGTGCGGCGCTCCCTCAGCACTGACCCACAGTGCGGCGCTCCCTCAGCACCGACCCTCCCACAGTGCGGCACTCCCTCAGCACCGACCCTCCCACAGTGTGGCACTCCCTCAGCACTGACCCTCCCACAGTGCGGCGCTCCCTCAGCACTGACCCTCCCACAGTGCGGCGCTCCCTCAGCACCGACCCTCCCACAGTGCGGCGCTCCCTCAGCACTGACCCTCCCACAGTGCGGCGCTCCCTCAGCACTGACCCTCCCACAGTGCAGCACTCCCTCAGCACTGATCCTCCCACAGTGCGGCGCTCCCTCAGCACTGACCCTCCCACAGTGCGGCACTCCCTCAGCACCGACCCTCCCACAGTGCGGCGCTCCCTCAGCACTGACCCTCCCACAGTGCGGCACTCCCTCAGCACTGACCCTCCCACAGTGCGGCGCTCCCTCAGCACTGACCCTCCCACAGTGCGGCACTCCCTCAGCACTGACCCTCCCTCAGTGCAGCACTCCCTCAGCACCGACCCTCCCACAGTGCGGCGCTCCCTCAGCACTGACCCTCCCACAGTGCGGCGCTCCCTCAGCACTGACCCTCCCACAGTGCGGCGCTCCCTCAGCACTGACCCTCCCACAGTGCAGCACTCCCTCAGCACTGACCCTCCCACAGTGCGGCACTCCCTCAGCACTGACCCTCCCACAGTGCAGCACTCCCTCAGCACCGACCCTCCCACAGTGCGGCGCTCCCTCAGCACTGACCCTCCCACAGTTCGGCGCTCCCTCAGCACCGACCCTCCCACAGTGCGGCGCTCCCTCAGCACTGACCCTCCCACAGTGCAGTGCTCCCTCAGCACTGACCCTCCCACAGTACAGCGCTCCCTCAGCACTGACCCTCCCACAGTGCAGCACTCCCTCAGCACCGACCCTCCCACAGTGCGGCGCTCCCTCAGCACTGACCCTCCCACAGTGCGGCAGTCCCTCAGCACTGACCCTCCCACAGTGCGGCGCTCCCTCAGCACTGACCCTCCCACAGTGCGGCGCTCCCTCAGCACCGACCCTCCCACAGTGCGGCGCTCCCTCAGCACTGACCCTCCCACAGTGCGGCGCTCCCTCAGCACTGACCCTCCCACAGTGCGGCGCTCCCTCAGCACTGACCCTCCCACAGTGCAGCACTCCCTCAGCACCGACCCTCCCACAGTGCGGCACTCCCTCAGCACTGACCCTCCCACAGTGCAGCACTCCCTCAGCACCGACCCTCCCACAGTGCGGCGCTCCCTCAACACTGACCCTCCCACAGTGCGGCGCTCCCTCAGCACTGACCCTCCCACAGTGCGGCACTCCCTCAGCACTGACCCTCCCACAGTGCAGCACTCCCTCAGCACCGACCCTCCCACAGTGCGGCGCTCCATCAGCACTGACCCTCCCACAGTGCGGCGCTCCCTCAGCACTGACCCTCCCACAGTGCGGCGCTCCCTCAGCACTGACCCACAGTGCGGCGCTCCCTCAGCACTGACCCTCCCAGTGCGGCGCTCCCTCAGCACTGTCCGTCCCACAGTGCGGCGCTCCCTCAGCACTGACCCTCCCACAGTGCGGCGCTCCCTCAGCACTGACCCTCCCACAGTGCGGCGCTCCCTCAGCACTGACCCTCCCACAGTGCAGCGCTCCCTCAGCACCGACCCTCCCACAGTGCGGCGCTCCCTCAGCACCGACCCTCCCACAGTGCGGCGATCCCTCGGCACCGTCCCTCCCACAGTGCGGCGCTCCCTCAGCACCGACCCTCCCACAGTGCGGCGCTCCCTCAGCACTGACCCTCCCACAGTGCGGCGCTCCCTCAGCACCGACCCTCCCACAGTGCGGCGCTCCCTCAGCACCGACCCTCCCACAGTGCGGCACTCCCTCAGCACTGACCCTCCCACAGTGCGGCGCTCCCTCAGCACTGACCCTCCCACAGTGCGGCGCTCCCTCAGCACCGACCCTCCCACAGTGCGGCGCACCCTCAGCACTGACCCTCCCACAGTGCGGCGCTCCCTCAGCACTGACCCTCCCACAGTGCGGCGCTCCCTCAGCACTGACCTTCCCACAGTGCAGCGCTCCCTCAGCACCGACCCTCCCACAGTGCGGCGCTCCCTCAGCACTGACCCTCCCACAGTGCGGCTCACTATCAGCACTGACCCTCCCACAGTGCGGCACTCCCTCAGCACCGACCCTCCCACAGTGCGGCGCTCCCTCAGCACTGACCCTCCCACAGTGCGGCACTCCCTCAGCACTGACCCTCCCACAGTGCGGCGCTCCCTCAGCACTGACCCTCCCACAGTGCGGCACTCCCTCAGCACTGACCCTCCCTCAGTGCAGCACTCCCTCAGCACCGACCCTCCCACAGTGCGGCGCTCCCTCAGCACTGACCCTCCCACAGTGCGGCGCTCCCTCAGCACTGACCCTCCCACAGTGCGGCGCTCCCTCAGCACTGACCCTCCCACAGTGCAGCACTCCCTCAGCACTGACCCTCCCACAGTGCGGCGCTCCCTCAGCACTGACCCTCCCACAGTGCGGCACTCCCTCAGCACCGACCCTCCCACAGTGCAGCGCTCCCTCAGCACTGACCCTCCCACACTGCGGCGCTCCCTCAGCACCGACCCTCCCACAGTGCGGCACTCCCTCAGCACTGACCCTCCCACAGTGCGGCGCTCCCTCAGCACTGACCCTCCCACAGTGCGGCACTCCCTCAGCACTGACCCTCCCACAGTGCAGCACTCCCTCAGCACCGACCCTCCCACAGTGCGGCGCTCCCTCAGCACTGACCCTCCCACAGTTCGGCGCTCCCTCAGCACCGACCCTCCCACAGTGCGGCGCTCCCTCAGCACTGACCCTCCCACAGTGCAGTGCTCCCTCAGCACTGACCCTCCCACAGTACAGCGCTCCCTCAGCACTGACCCTCCCACAGTGCAGCACTCCCTCAGCACCGACCCTCCCACAGTGCGGCGCTCCCTCAGCACTGACCCTCCCACAGTGCGGCAGTCCCTCAGCACTGACCCTCCCACAGTGCGGCGCTCCCTCAGCACCGACCCTCCCACAGTGCGGCGCTCCCTCAGCACTGACCCTCCCACAGTGCGGCGCTCCCTCAGCACTGACCCTCCCACAGTGCGGCGCTCCCTCAGCACTGACCCTCCCACAGTGCAGCACTCCCTCAGCACCGACCCTCCCACAGTGCGGCACTCCCTCAGCACTGACCCTCCCACAGTGCAGCACTCCCTCAGCACCGACCCTCCCACAGTGCGGCGCTCCCTCAACACTGACCCTCCCACAGTGCGGCGCTCCCTCAGCACTGACCCTCCCACAGTGCGGCACTCCCTCAGCACTGACCCTCCCACAGTGCAGCACTCCCTCAGCACCGACCCTCCCACAGTGCGGCGCTCCCTCAGCACTGACCCTCCCACAGTGCGGCGCTCCCTCAGCACTGACCCTCCCACAGTGCGGCGCTCCCTCAGCACTGACCCACAGTGCGGCGCTCCCTCAGCACTGACCCTCCCAGTGCGGCGCTCCCTCAGCACTGACCGTCCCACAGTGCGGCGCTCCCTCAGCACTGACCCTCCCACAGTGCGGCGCTCCCTCAGCACTGACCCTCCCACAGTGCGGCGCTCCCTCAGCACTGACCCTCCCACAGTGCAGCGCTCCCTCAGCACCGACCCTCCCACAGTGCGGCGCTCCCTCAGCACTGACCCTCCCACAGTGCGGCGATCCCTCGGCACCGTCCCTCCCACAGTGCGGCGCTCCCTCAGCACCGACCCTCCCACAGTGCGGCGCTCCCTCAGCACTGACCCTCCCACAGTGCGGCGCTCCCTCAGCACCGACCCTCCCACAGTGCGGCGCTCCCTCAGCACCGACCCTCCCACAGTGCGGCACTCCCTCAGCACTGACCCTCCCACAGTGCGGCGCTCCCTCAGCACTGACCCTCCCACAGTGCGGCGCTCCCTCAGCACCGACCCTCCCACAGTGCGGCGCACCCTCAGCACTGACCCTCCCACAGTGCGGCGCTCCCTCAGCACTGACCCTCCCACAGTGCGGCGCTCCCTCAGCACTGACCCTCCCACAGTGCAGCGCTCCCTCAGCACCGACCCTCCCACAGTGCGGCGCTCCCTCAGCACTGACCCTCCCACAGTGCGGCTCACTATCAGCGCTTGAATCTCCCTCTCTGTTCTTGTGACATTTGAGTTATAAAAGTTTCCCAAGAACAGGGATATGGCAATCTTTAACAGGAACAATAATATGTATTTACCAGAAGTCAAAGTGCAGAGGTGAAGCAGGACTGAGTGGACACGCCTGGATTGTGTTATGAATAAATAGTTTACTTACTATATTGACTTTGTACCAAGTGAATGTCTGTAAGAAAAAAACAGGAATCCAATAAATACCAGCAGCGGATTCACAATATTTACAACTTTACATATAATATACACAGCGTTATACCCAGTGACACACGGTGTGTTATTATATAATATACACAGCGTTATACCCAGTGACACACGGTGTGTTATTATATAATATACACAGCGTTATACCCAGTGACGCTCGGTGTGTTATTATATAATATACACGGCGTTATACCCAGTGACGCACGGTGTGTTATTATATAATATACACAGCGTTATACCCAGTGACGCACGGTGTGTTATTATATAATATACACGGCGTTATACCCAGTGACGCACGGTGTGTTATTATATAATATACACGGCGTTATACCCAGTGACGCACGGTGTGTTATTATATAATATACACAGCGTTATACCCAGTGACACACGGTGTGTTATTATATAATATACACAGCGTTATACCCAGTGACGCACGGTGTGTTATTATATAATATACACGGCGTTATCCCCAGTGACGCACGGTGTGTTATTATATAATATACACAGCGTTATACCCAGTGACGCACGGTGTGTTATTATATAATATACACGGCGTTATACCCAGTGACGCACGGTGTGTTATTATATAATATACACGGCGTTATACCCAGTGACGCACGGTGTGTTATTATATAATATACACGGCGTTATACCCAGTGACGCACGGTGTGTTATTATATAATATACACGGCGTTATACCCAGTGACGCACGGTGTGTTATTATATAATATACACGGAGTTATACCCAGTGACGCACGGTGTGTTATTATATAATATACACGGCGTTATACCCAGTGACGCACGGTGTGTTATTATATAATATACACAACGTTATACCCAGTGACGCACGGTGTGTTATTATATAATATACACGGCGTTATACCCAGTGACGCACGGTGTGTTATTATATAATATACACAACGTTATACCCAGTGACGCACGGTGTGTTATTATATAATATACACAGCGTTATACCCAGTGACGCACGGTGTGTTATTATATAATATACACAACGTTATACCCAGTGACGCACGGTGTGTTATTATATAATATACACGGCGTTATACCCAGTGACGCACGGTGTGTTATTATATAATATACACGGCGTTATACCCAGTGACGCACGGTGTGTTATTATATAATATACACGGCGTTATACCCAGTGACACACGGTGTGTTATTATATAACATACACGGCGTTATACCCAGTGACGCACGGTGTGTTATTATATAACATACACGGCGTTATACCCAGTGACGCACGGTGTGTTATTATATAACATACACGGCGTTATACCCAGTGACGCACGGTGTGTTATTATATAACATACACGGCGTTATACCCAGTGACGCACGGTGTGTTATTATATAATATACACGGCGTTATACCCAGTGACGCACGGTGTGTTATTATATAATATACACGGCGTTATACCCAGTGACGCACGGTGTGTTATTATATAATATACACGGCGTTATACCCAGTGACGCACGGTGTGTTATTATATAATATACACGGCGTTATACCCAGTGACGCACGGTGTGTTATTATATAATATACACGGCGTTATACCCAGTGACGCACGGTGTGTTATTATATAATATACACAGCGTTATACCCAGTGACGCACGGTGTGTTATTATATAATATACACGGCGTTATACCCAGTGACGCACGGTGTGTTATTATATAATATACACGGCGTTATACCCAGTGACGCACGGTGTGTTATTATATAATATACACGGCGTTATACCCAGTGACGCACGGTGTGTTATTATATAATATACACAGCGTTATACCCAGTGACACACGGTGTGTTATTATATAATATACACAGCGTTATACCCAGTGACACACGGTGTGTTATTATATAATATACACAGCGTTATACCCAGTGACGCACGGTGTGTTATTATATAATATACACAGCGTTATACCCAGTGACGCACGGTGTGTTATTATATAATATACACAGCGTTATACCCAGTGACGTACGGTGTGTTATTATATAATATACACAGCGTTATACCCAGTGACGCACGGTGTGTTATTATATAATATACACAGCGTTATACCCAGTGACACACGGTGTGTTATTATATAATATACACAGCGTTATACCCAGTGACGCACGGTGCGTTATTATATAATATACACGGCGTTATACCCAGTGACGCACGGTGCGTTATTATATAATATACACGGCGTTATACCCAGTGACGCACGGTGCGTTATTATATAATATACACGGCGTTATACCCAGTGACGCACGGTGCGTTATTATATAATATACACGGCGTTATACCCAGTGACGCACGGTGCGTTATTATATAATATACACGGCGTTATACCCAGTGACGCACGGTGTGTTATTATATAATATACACGGCGTTATACCCAGTGACGCACGGTGTGTTATTATATAATATACACGGCGTTATACCCAGTGACGCACGGTGTGTTATTATATAATATACACGGCGTTATACCCAGTGACGCACGGTGTGTTATTATATAATATACACGGCGTTATACCCAGTGACGCACGGTGTGTTATTATATAATATACACGGCGTTATACCCAGTGACGCACGGTGTGTTATTATATAATATACACAGCGTTATACCCAGTGACGCACGGTGTGTTATTATATAATATACACAGCGTTATACCCAGTGACGCACGGTGTGTTATTATATAATATACACGGCGTTATACCCAGTGACGCACGGTGTGTTATTATATAATATACACGGCGTTATACCCAGTGACGCACGGTGTGTTATTATATAATATACACAGCGTTATACCCAGTGACGCACGGTTTGTTATTATATAATATACACGGCGTTATACCCAGTGACGCACGGTGTGTTATTATATAATATACACAGCGTTATACCCAGTGACGCACGGTGTGTTATTATATAATATACACGGCGTTATACCCAGTGACGCACGGTGTGTTATTATATAATATACACAGCGTTATACCCAGTGACGCACGGTGTGTTATTATATAATATACACGGCGTTATACCCAGTGACGCACGGTGTGTTATTATATAATATACACAGCGTTATACCCAGTGACGCACGGTGTTATTATATAATATACACAGCGTTATACCCAGTGACGCACGGTGTGTTATTATATAATATACACGGCGTTATACCCAGTGACGCACGGTGTGTTATTATATAATGTACACGGCGTTATACCCAGTGACGCACGGTGTGTTATTATATAATATACACGGCGTTATACCCAGTGACGCACGGTGTGTGATGCGCGTCAATAAGCACATGGAATCAAGGCTTCGGTATTGAAGGCTTTAATAAAGTAACAAGGGAACTACTAACACGAATACACCAGTTCAGACTGAAGGGGTCCTGCCGGAGCAGGGGGTCTTATACCCTGCCAGCGGAGGCGGGACCCCACTGGAATGTGCCACGATAACTCTTATAACAGGTAAACACCCTAACCCAACAACATAGTACAACCCCCACAGTAACAACACCCGAGCCCAACAGTAACATGGTAACAAACCCCAGTGGTGAACCAACGATGGTTCACCACATTCACCCCTCCTTTAAGAACAAAAGGTGGCGGGGTGGACGAAAAACAGGTCATATAACAGACAATAACAGAAAAATCACAGGATTCACAAGTCCAGACGGTCTGGAGGACCGCACCGACGCTGCGATCTCCTCAACACCAGTTGCGAAACCGGAGCAGGTGCCGATCTCTTCAACACCGGTTGCGAAAACGGAGCAGGTGCTTGTGGTGCCACCGTCATCAAGGTTTTCAGTGAACTTTTTACCCTGTTCGGGTACCCCTGCTACATTCATAGCGACAGGGGCTCGTCGTTCATGAGCAACGACTTGAGGCAATTCCTGCTCTCATTCGGGATTGCCTCTAGTAGAACCACGAGCTACAACCCTAGGGGTAACGGACAGGTGGAAAGGGAGAATGCTACAGTCTGGAAGGCTGTCCTACTGGCACTGAAATCCAGGGGCCTTCCAGTCTCCCGTTGGCAGGAGGTCGTTCCAAATGCGCTCCATTCTATCCGCTCCCTCCTGTGTACGGCAACCAATGCTACTCCCCACGAGAGGATGTTCTCATTCCCTCGGAAGTCGTCCTCGGGGATCTCATTACCAGCCTGGTTGACGTACCCAGGACCCGTCCTTCTGCGGCGCCATGTGAGGGCTCGCAAGTCCGACCCCTTGGTCGAACCGGTCCAACTCCTCCACGCCAACCCTCAGTATGCCTATGTGGCATATCCTGACGGGCGAGAGGACACTGTCTCCATTAGAGACCTGGCGCCCGCAGGGGACGTAGCAACCCCTGTCGCTCCTATTCCCCCAGTCACGAATCCACTACTCCTCATTACTTCCCCAGACGTGGCGCGGTCAGCACCGGGACCAGTGCATAACACTTTTACTCCCATGTACAGCTTGCCTGAGACTCGGAGATCGGCGCCACCATCATCATCACCACCACCACTACCACCAAACGTTCCAGGATCCCCTGCACCATCACCTCACCAGGGCCGGCCGGCCCGGGAGTCCTTGAGGGGACAGCCAGACGTTACTTTAAGAGCGCCACCACAAGCACCTGCTCCGTTTTCGCAACCGGTGTTGAAGAGATCGGCACCTGCTCCGGTTTCGCAACCGGTGTTGAGGAGATAGAATCATAGAATCATAGAAACCCTACAGTGCAGAAGGAGGCCATTCGGCCCATCGAGTCTGCACCGACCACAATCCCACCCAGGCCCTACCCGCTAATCCCTTTTTTTTTTACCCGCTAACCTACGCATCCCAGGACTCTAAGGGGCAATTTTTAACCTGGCCAATCAACCTAACCCGCACATCTTTGGACTGTGGGAGGAAACCGGAGCACCCGGAGGAAACCCACGCAGACACGAGGAGAATGTGCAAACTCCACACAGACAGTGACCTGAGCCGGGAATCGAACCCGGGACCCTGGAGCTGTGAAGCAGCAGTGCTAACCACTGTGCTACCGTGCCGCCGTGTCGCAGCGTCGGTGCGGTCCTCCAGACCGTCTGGACTTGTGAATCCTGTGACTTTTCTGTTATTGTCTGTTTATATGACCTGTTTTTCGTCCACCCCGCCACCTTTTGTTCTTAAAGGAGGGGTGAATGTGGTGAACCATCGTTGGTTCACCACTGGGGTTTGTTACCATGTTACTGTTGGGCTCGGGTGTTATTACTGTGGGGGTTGTACTATGTTGTTGGGTTAGGGTGTTTACCTGTTATAAGAGTTATCATGGCACACTCCAGTGGGGTCCCGCCTCCGGTGGCAGGGTATAAGACCCCCTGCTCCGGCAGGACCCCTTCAGTCTGAACTGGTGTATTCGTGTTAGTAGTTCCCTTGTTACTTTATTAAAGCCTTCAATACCGAAGCCTTGATTCCATGTGCTTATTGACGCGCATCAGAGAGAGAGGGGACTGAGAGACACCAGTCAGTGTACAGATATCTCCCTGAGAGAGAGAGGGGGCTGAGAGACACCAGTCAGTGTGCAGATGTCTCCCTGAGAGAGAGAGAGAGAGGACTGAGAGACACCAGTCAGTGTACAGATATCTCCCTGAGAGAGGGGGGACTGAGAGACACCAGTCAGTGTACAGATATCTCCCTGAGAGAGAGGGGACTGAGAGACACCAGTCAGTGTACAGATATCTCCCTGAGAGAGAGGGGACTGAGAGACACCAGTCAGTGTGCAGATGTCTCCCTGAGAGAGAGAGAGAGAGGACTGAGAGACACCAGTCAGTGTACAGATATCTCCCTGAGAGAGGGGGGACTGAGAGACACCAGTCAGTGTACAGATATCTCCCTGAGAGAGAGGGGACTGAGAGACACCAGTCAGTGTGCAGATGTCTCCCTGAGAGAGAGAGAGAGGGGACTGAGAGACACCAGTCAGTGTACAGATATCTCCCTGAGAGAGAGAGAGGACTGAGAGACACCAGTCAGTGTACAGGTATGTCCCTGAGAGAGAGAGGGGGGACTGAGAGACACCAGTCAGTGTACAGATATCTCCCTGAGAGAGAGGGAGAGGACTGAGAGACACCAGTCAGTGTACAGATATCTCCCTGAGAGAGAGAGACAGAGGGGACTGAGAGAGAGAGAGAGAGAGAGGGGACCGAGAGACACCAGTCAGTGTACAGATATCTCCCTGAGAGAGAGGGGACTGAGAGACACCAGTCAGTGTACAGATATCTCCCTGAGAGAGAGAGAGGACTGAGAGACACCAGTCAGTGTACAGATATCTCCATGAGAGAGAGAGAGGGGACTGAGAGACACGAGTCAGTGTACAGATATCTCCCTGAGAGAGAGGGGGGACTGAGAGACACCAGTCAGTGTACAGATATCTCCCTGAAAGAGAGAGAGGGGACTGAGAGACACCAGTCAGTGTACAGATATCTCCCTGAGAGAGAGAAGGGACTGAGAGGTACCAGTCAGTGTACAGATATCTCCCTGAGAGAGAGGGAGAGGAGTGAGAGACACCAGTCAGTGTACAGATATCTCCCTGAGAGAGAGCGGGGACTGAGAGACACCAGTCAGTGTACAGATATCTCCCTGAGAGAGAGAGGACTGAGAGACACCAGTCAGTGTACAAATATCTCCCTGAGAGAGAGGGGACTGAGAGACACCAGTCAGTGTACAGATATCTCCCTGAGAGAGAGAGAGGGGACTGAGAGACACCAGTCAGTGTACAGATATCCCCCTGAGAGAGAGAAAGGGGACTGAGAGGCACCAGTCAGTGTACAGATATCTCCCTGAGAGAGAGAGGGGACTGAGAGACACCAGTCAGTGTACAGATATCTCCCTGAGAGAGAGAGGGGACTGAGAAACACCAGTCAGTGTACAGATATCTCCCTGAGAGAGAGGGGGGACTGAGAGACACCAGTCAGTGTACAGATATCTCCCTGAGAGAGAGAGCGGACTGAGAGACACCAGTCAGTGTACAGATATCTCCCTGAGAGAGAGAGGGGACTGAGAGACACCAGTCAGTGTACAGATATCTCCCTGAGAGAGGGGGGACTGAGAGACACCAGTCAGTGTACAGATATCTCCCTGAGAGAGAGGGGGGACTGAGAGACACCAGTCAGTGTACAGATATCTCCCTGAGTGGGAGAGAGAGGACTGAGAGACACCAGTCAGTGTACAGATATCTCCCTGAGAGAGGGGGGACTGAGAGACACCAGTCAGTGTACAGATATCTCCCTGAGAGAGAGAGAGAGGGGACTGAGAGACACCAGTCAGTGTACAGATATCTCCCTGAGAGAGAGAGAGGACTGAGAGACACCAGTCAGTGTACAGATATCTCCCTGAGAGAGGGGGGACTGAGAGACACCAGTCAGTGTACAGATATCTCCCTGAGAGAGAGGGGGGACTGAGAGACACCAGTCAGTGTACAGATATCTCCCTGAGAGAGAGAGAGGGGACTGAGAGACACCAGTCAGTGTACAGATATCTCCCTGAGAGAGAGAGGACTGAGAGACACCAGTCAGTGTACAGATATCTCCCTGAGAGAGAGAGAGGGGACTGAGAGACACCAGTCAGTGTACAGATATCTCCCTGAGAGAGAGAGAGAGGGGACTGAGAGACACCAGTCAGTGTACAGATATCTCCCTGAGAGAGAGAGGACTGAGAGACACCAGTCAGTGTACAGATATCTCCCTGAGAGAGAGAGAGAGAGAGTGGACTGAGAGACACCAGTCAGTGTACAGATATCACCCTGAGAGAGAGAGAGAGGGGACTGAGAGACACCAGTCAGTGTACAGATATCTCCCTGAGAGAGAGAGGGGACTGAGACACACCAGTCAGTGAACAGATATCTCCCTGAGAGAGAGAGGGGACTGAGAGACACCAGTCAGTGTACAGATATCTCCCTGAGAGAGAGAGAGAGAGAGGACTGAGAGACACCAGTCAGTGTACAGATATCTCCCTGAGAGAGAGAGGACTGAGAGACACCAGTCAGTGTACAGATATCTCCCTGAGAGAGAGGGGACTGAGAGACACCAGTCAGTGTACAGATATCACCCTGAGAGAGAGAGAGAGGGGACTGAGAGACACCAGTCAGTGTACAGATATCACCCTGAGAGAGAGAGAGAGGGGACTGAGAGACACCAGTCAGTGTACAGATATCTCCCTGAGAGAGAGAGAGGGGACTGAGAGACACCAGTCAGTGTACAGATATCTCCCTGAGAGAGAGAGGGGACTGAGAGACACCAGTCAGTGTACAGATATCTCCCTGAGAGAGAGAGAGGGGACTGAGAGACACCAGTCAGTGTACAGATATCTCCCTGAGAGAGAGAGAGAGGGGACTGAGAGACACCAGTCAGTGTACAGATATCTCCCTGAGAGAGAGAGGACTGAGAGACACCAGTCAGTGTACAGATATCTCCCTGAGAGAGAGAGAGAGAGAGTGGACTGAGAGACACCAGTCAGTGTACAGATATCACCCTGAGAGAGAGAGAGAGGGGACTGAGAGACACCAGTCAGTGTACAGATATCTCCCTGAGAGAGAGAGAGAGGGGACTGAGACACACCAGTCAGTGAACAGATATCTCCCTGAGAGAGAGAGGGGACTGAGAGACACCAGTCAGTGTACAGATATCTCCCTGAGAGAGAGAGAGAGAGAGGACTGAGAGACACCAGTCAGTGTACAGATATCTCCCTGAGAGAGAGAGGACTGAGAGACACCAGTCAGTGTACAGATATCTCCCTGAGAGAGAGGGGACTGAGAGACACCAGTCAGTGTACAGATATCACCCTGAGAGAGAGAGAGAGGGGACTGAGAGACACCAGTCAGTGTACAGATATCACCCTGAGAGAGAGAGAGAGGGGACTGAGAGACACCAGTCAGTGTACAGATATCTCCCTGAGAGAGAGAGAGGGGACTGAGAGACACCAGTCAGTGTACAGATATCTCCCTGAGAGAGAGAGGGGACTGAGAGACACCAGTCAGTGTACAGATATCTCCCTGAGAGAGAGAGAGGGGACTGAGAGACACCAGTCAGTGTACAGATATCTCCCTGAGAGAGAGAGAGGACTGAGAGACACCAGTCAGATAATTCCCTGGGAGACTTTAAAATTTCCATGTCTCTCTCTGTCTGTCTGTCTGTCTCTCTCTCCATGTCTCTCTCTGTATCTCTCTGCGAGGCTCTCTCCAGCTGTCTCTCTCTCTCTCCGTGTGTGTGTCTGTCTCTCTCTCTCTCACTCCGTGTCTCTCTCTCTCTCCGTGTGTGTGTCTGTCTCTCTCTCTCTCACTCCGTGTCTCTCTCTCTCTCACTCCGTGTCTCTCTCTCTCCGTGTCTCTCTCTCTCTCCGTGTGCCTGTCTGTCTCTCTCTCTCTTTCTCTCCACGTGTCTCTCTCTCTCTCAGAGGATGTGGAGATGCCAGCAATGGACTGGGGTGGGTACAGCCAGAAGCCTGACGACGCCAGGTTAAAGTCCTCGAGGTTTATTTGGAATCACGAGCTTTCGGAGCACTGCTCCTTCATCAGTCGAGGAGAGAGGAAGTTTCACAGACACGGCGTCTCGATACCAAGACACAATAGCACCAGAGTTACAGATTGGACTGTGAAGAATGATTGGAATGTGAGTCTTTACAGGGACAAACAGTGCAAGTGGAGAGAGGGATTGCCTCTAAGTTTTCAAAAGATGTCTAAGTTTGGTGGATTGGCTTTGATTCGATTTGATTTATTATTGTCACGTGTATCGGGATACAGTGAAAAGTATTGTTTCCTGCGCGCTATACAGACAAAGCATACCGTTCATAGAGAAGGAAAGGAGAGGGTGCAGAATGTAGTGTTACAGTCACAGCTCGGGTGTAGAGAAAGATCAACTTAATGCGAGGTCGGTCCATTCAAAGGTCTGACAGCAGCAGGGAAGAAGCTGTTCTTGAGTCGGTCGGTACGTGACCTCAGACTTTTGTATCTTGTTCCCGATGGAAGAAGGTGGAAGAGAGAATGTCCGGGGTGCGTGGGGGGGGGTCCTTGATTACGCCGGCTGCTTTTCCCCGAGGCAGCGGGAAGTGTAGACAGAGTCAATGGATGGGAGGTTGGTTTGCGTGATGGATTGGGCTACATTCACGACCTTTTTGTAGTTCCTTGCGGTCTTGGGCAGAGCAGGAGCCCCAGACCGAGCTGTGATACACCCGGAAAGGATGCTTTCTATGGGGCATCTGTAAAAGTTGGTGAGAGTCGTAGCGGACATGCCGAATTTCCTTCGCCTCCTGAGAAAGTAGAGGCGTTGGTGGGGCTTTCTTAACCATAGTGTCGGCGTGGGAGGGACCAGGACAGGTTGTTGGTGATCTGGACACCTAGAAACATGAAGCTCTCTCAACCATTTCCACTTTGTAGATTGGTCATGCTAAATTGTCCCTTAGTGTCCAAAGATGTGTAGGTTAGGTGGATTGGCCATGCTAAATTGTCCCTTAGTGTCCAAAGATGTGCAGGTTAGGTGGATTGGCCATGCTAAATTGTCCTTTCATGTCCAAAGATGTGCAGGTTATGTGGATTGGCCATGCTAAATTGTCCCTTAGTGTCCAAAGATGTGCAGGTTAGGTGGATTGGCCATGCTAAATTGTCCCTTCGTGTCCAAAGATGTGCAGGTTAGGTGGATTGGCCATGCTAAATTGTCCCTTAGTGTCCAAAGATGTGCAGGTTAGGTGGATTGGCCATGCTAAATTGTCCCTTAGTGTCCAAAGATGTGCAGGTTAGGTGGATTGGCCATGCTAAATTGTCCCTTAGTGTCCAAAGATGTGTAGGTTAGGGGGATTGGCCATGCTAAATTGCCCCTTAGTGTCCAAAGATGTGTAGGTTAGGGGGATTGGCCATGCTAAATTGTCCCTTAGTGTCCAAAGATGTGCAGGTGAGGGGGATTGGCCATGCTAAATTGCCCCTTAGTGTCCAAAGATGTGCAGGTTAGGTGGATTGGCCATGCTAAATTGTCCCTTAGTGTCCAAAGATGTGCAGGTTAGGTGGATTGGCCATGCTAAATTGTCCCTTAGTGTCCAAAGATGTGCAGGTTAGGTGGATTGGCCATGCTAAATTGTCCCTTAGTGTCCAAAGATGTGCAGGTTAGGTGGATTGGCCATGCTAAATTGTCCCTTAGTGTCCAAAGATGTGCAGGTTAGGGGGATTGGCCATGCTAAATTGCCCCTTAGTGTCCAAAGATGTGCAGGTTAGGTGGATTGGCCATGCTAAATTGCCCCTTAGTGTCCAAAGATGTGTAGGTTAGGTGGATTGGCCATGCTAAATTGTCCCTTATTGTCCAAAGATGTGCGGGTTAGGGGGATTGGCCATGCTAAATTGCCCCTTAGTGTCCAAAGATGTGCAGGTTAGGTGGATTGGCCATGCTAAATTGTCCCTTAGTGTCCAAAGATGTGCAGGTTAGGGGGATTGGCCATGGTAAATTGTCCCTTAGTGTCCAAAGATGTGCAGGTTAGGGGGATTGGCCATGCTAAATTGCCCCTTATTGTCCAAAGATGTGTAGGTTAGGGTGGATTAGTGGGATAAATATGTGAGGTTGCGGGAATGGGTCCTGGGTAAGATACCCTATCGGAGAGTCGGTGCAGACTCGATCGGCTGAGTGGCTGCAGGGATTCTATGATTCATTTCACTGTTGTCCCATTGAAGGTTTTGAACGTCTCAAAGAGAGGGAAGGGATGCTTGCTGCAAGCCGGAGGTCAGGTACATACTGTGGTCAACCATAGATGGTTATCACTATGGGTACTGAACCATAGATGGTTATCACTATGGGTACTGAACCATAGATGGTTATCACTATGGGTACTGAACCATAGATGGTTATCACTATGGGTACTGAACCATAGATGGTTATCACTATGGGTACTGAACCATAGATGGTTATCACTATGGGTACTGAACCATAGATGGTTATCACTATGGGTACTGAACCATAGATGGTTATCACTATGGGTACTGAACCATAGATGGTTATCACTATGGGTACTGAACCATAGATGGTTATCACTATGGGTACTGAACCATAGATGGTTAGCACTATGGGTACTGAACCATGGATGGTTATCACTATGGGTACTGAACCATAGATGGTTATCACTATGGGTACTGAACCATAGATGGTTATCACTATGGGTACTGAACCATAGATGGTTATCACTGTGGGTACTGAACCATAGATGGTTATCACTATGGGTACTGAACCATAGATGGTTATCACTATGGGTACTGAACCATAGATGGTTATCACTATGGATACTGAACCATAGATGGTTAGCACTATGGGTACTGAACCATAGATGGTTATCACTATGGATACTGAACCATAGATGGTTATCACTATGGATACTGAACCATAGATGGTTATCACTATGGGTACTGAACCATAGATGGTTATCACTATGGGTACTGAACCATAGATGGTTATCACTATGGGTACTGAACCATAGATGGTTATCACTATGGGTACTGAACCATAGATGGTTATCACTCTGGTTACTGAACCATAGATGGTTATCACTATGGGTACTGAACCATAGATGGTTATCCCTATGGGTACTGAACCATAGATGGTTATCACTATGGGTACTGAACCATAGATGGTTATCACTATGGTTACTGAACCATAGATGGTTATCACTATGGGTACTGAACCATAGATGGTTATCACTATGGGTACTGAACCATAGATGGTTAGCACTATGGGTACTGAACCATAGATGGTTAGCACTATGGGTACTGAACCATAGATGGTTATCACTATGGGTACTGAACCATAGATGGTTATCACTATGGGTACTGAACCGTAGATGGTTATCACTATGGGTACTGAACCGTAGATGGTTATCACTATGAGTACTGAACCATAGATGGTTATCACTATGGGTACTGAACCATAGATGGTTAGCACTGTGGGTACTGAACCATAGATGGTTATCACTATGGGTACTGAACCATAGATGGTTATCACTATGGATACTGAACCATAGATGGTTATCACTATGGATACTGAACCATAGATGGTTATCACTATGGGTACTGAACCATAGATGGTTATCACTATGGGTACTGAACCATAGATGGTTATCACTATGGGTACTGAACCATAGGTGGTTATCACTATGGGTACTGAACCATAGATGGTTAGCACTGTGGGTACTGAACCATAGATGGTTATCACTATGGGTACTGAACCATAGATGGTTATCACTATGGATACTGAACCATAGATGGTTATCACTATGGATACTGAACCATAGATGGTTATCACTATGGGTACTGAACCATAGATGGTTATCACTATGGGTACTGAACCATAGATGGTTATCACTATGGGTACTGAACCATAGATGGTTATCACTATGGGTACTGAACCATAGATGGTTATCACTATGGGTACTGAACCATAGATGGTTATCACTATGGGTACTGAACCGTAGATGGTTATCACTATGAGTACTGAACCATAGATGGTTATCACTATGTGTACTGAACCATAGATGGTTACCACTATGGGTACTGAACCATAGATGGTTATCACTATGGGTACTGAACCATAGATGGTTATCACTATGGGTACTGAACCATAGATGGTTATCACTATGGGTACTGAACCATAGATGGTTATCACTATGGGTACTGAACCATAGATGGTTATCACTATGGGTACTGAACCATAGATGGTTAGCACTATGGGTACTGAACCATAGATGGTTAGCACTATGGGTACTGATCCATAGATGGTTATCACTATGGGTCCTGAACCGTAGATGGTTATCACTATGGGTACTGAACCATAGATGGTTACCACTATGGGTACTGAACCATAGATGGTTACCACTATGGGTACTGAACCATAGATGGTTACCACTATGGGTACTGAACCATAGATGGTTAGCACTATGGGTACTGAACCATAGATGGTTATCACTATGGGTACTGAACCATAGATGGTTAGCACTATGGGTACTGAACCATAGATGGTTAGCACTATGGGTACTGAACCATAGATGGTTATCACTATGGGTACTGAACCATAGATGGTTAGCACTATGGGTACTGAACCATAGATGGTTAGCACTATGGGTACTGAACCATAGATGGTTATCACTATGGGTACTGAACCATAGATGGTTAGCACTATGGGTACTGAACCATAGATGGTTATCACTATGGGTACTGAACCATAGATGGTTAGCACTATGGGTACTGAACCATAGATGGTTATCACTATGGGTACTGAACCATAGATGGTTAGCACTATGAGTACTTGTAGATATGTTACTGTTGTCACTGTTGGGGTTAGGGTTGGGGTGTTCTACCTGTTGATATTGTTCTGTGGTACACTCCGGTTGGCTCCGTCTACCTGTAGGAGTATAAAGGTCACTGCACTGCCGGGTGACCCTTTAGTCTGGGATTGTATTGTTAAGCAGTTTGCTCCATTCTTGTTACTAATAAAAGCCTTTATTTCCCGGGTACGATCCAGCCTCCCGAGTGATTTAATCGCGCATCAATTTTATTCGTAACAATTTTGGTAAAAAAAAAACCATGGAGCAAATGTTGAAACTCGATCGGCTTACCTTAGATCCGCGTGCCGCTGGAGCGTCGAACACTTTCGACCATTGGTTGAAGTGTTTTCAAGGCTATATCGATGCCTCAACAGCCATTCAAAACGACGCCGATAGACTCCGCGTCCTCCAAGCAAGAGTAAGCGACACTGTATATTCATCAATCCGCGATGCCCAAGACTACAAAGGGGCCATCGAACTACTTAAGAAACGGTACAACAAACCGCCAAACGAGATTCATGCTCGACACCTTCTAGCCACTCGACGGCGGCAGCCCGGCGAAACGACAGAACTGTACCTGTGTGAACTCCAGCAGCTCGCCAGAGCCTGCAACTGCAAGCTAGTGTCAGCGGCCCAGTATACGAACGACTTGATCCGAGATGCGTTCGTGGCGGGAATCGGCTCCTCGTATATTCGCCTGCGGCTGCTAGAGCAAGGTAACCTAGACCTCGCTAAGACGGTGGAATTGGCTGACACGATGGAAACGGCCTCCAGAAGTCTAGAAACTTTCCCCACCGACCACGTGGGAACATCGTGGCAAGTACACCCACCGACTCAATTCTACCCAGCGGCTCCGAAAAACTGCGCGATTGTGTTTCCAACCTCGGACCTGACAATGGCGGCAGCTCCAGGAGGCCCGCGGTGCTATTTCTGTGGATTGGCGAAACACCCTCGGCAGCGATGTCCGGCCAGAACGGTATTTTTCTCCGCGTGTGGGAAGAAAGGGCACGATGCCAAAGTATGCAGGGCTAAACCACCCTCGAAGCTTAGCAGCGCGGCGTGTGATTCTCCAGAATCTGTCTCCTTGTCTCCGGCTTCATCGAGGTCTTCCACCACGTGCGATTCTCGAGTGCCGCCATTCCTGACGACGAAGATGCAAGACACATGCGACCTGCAGGGGCCGCCACTTTTAGCGCCACCGACCACGTGCGATCCATGGGCGCAGCCATTTTGGTCGGCACCGACCGCAGACGACCAGCAGGGGTCATCATCATCGACCATCTCAGCTGCCTGCAGTTGCACTCAAGACCCAACGGTGGCGTCAATCGTCCTGGACCAGGCCAAGCCTCACAGACTCGACAAGTCCATGATGGGCATAGAGGTAAATGGACGCCTAATACATTGTTTGTTTGACAGCGGGAGCACGGAGAGCTTCATTCACCCTGACACCGTGAAACGGTGCGGTCTCCGAGTGCGGACTGTCAGACAGACAATTTCGATGGCGTCGAGGTCCCGATCTGTTACCGTGCTTGGGAGCTGCGTGGTCAACCTAACGGTGCGGGGCACAGTTTATGAGAACTTCAGGCTCCTCGTGTTACCGCACCTTTGCGCTCTGATACTCCTGGGACTAGACTTTATGGTCCACCTGAGGAGTGTGACCCTGCAGTACGATGGGCCACTCCCTCCACTTTCAGTGGGAGAACAGCAGCCTCCAAATTGCCCAGCGCGCTCCACGTGCAGTCTCTCGACACTCAGAATCACCCCGCCATCATTATTCGAGAATCTCGTGCCAGGCTGCAAGCCCATCGCAACTAAGAGCAGGCGTTACAGCGCTGAGGATCGGATCTTTATTCGATCTGAGGTTCAGCGGCTCCTCAGGGAAGGGATCATTCAACCTAGCCCTAGTCCATGGAGAGCGCAAGTAGTGGTGGTTAAAACTGGAGACAAACCCCGGATGGTCATAGACTATAGTCAGACCATTAATAGGTACACGCAGCTGGACGCGTATCCCCTCCCGCGCATATCCGACATGGTCAACCAGATTGCGCAGTACCGGGTGTTCTCCACCATCGACTTGAAGTCAGCCTATCACCAGCTCCCCATTCGCTCAGAGGACCGAAAATATACGGCCTTTGAGGCGGATGGTCGTCTCTACCACTTCTTTAGGGTTCCCTTTGGCATCACGAATGGGGTCTCAGTCTTCCAGCGTGCAATGGACCGAATGGTGGACCAAAACGGGCTGCGGGCTACCTTCCCGTACCTGGACAACGTCACTATCTGCGGCCATGACCAGCAGGACCACGATGCCAATCTCCTTAGATTCCTACGCACTGTGTCTCGCCTGAATCTGACCTATAACAGGGAGAAGTGTGTATTTAGCAAGCGCCGCCTAGCAATTCTCGGATACTTGGTGGAAAACGGGGTCCTTGGCCCTGATCCAGACCGTATGCGTCCCCTCCTCGAACTTCCCCTGCCCACTAGCGTCAAAGCACTGAGAAGATGCTTAGGCTTCTTCTCGTACTATGCACAGTGGGTTCCCAATTATGCGGACAAAGCCCGTCCGCTCATAAAGTCTACCTCTTTTCCCCTGACAGCAGAGGCTCGCTTAGCCTTTGAAGGGATAAGAGCTGACATCGCGAAAGCCACGATGCACGCTGTCGATGAGTCCGTCCCCTTCCAGGTGGAGAGTGATGCATCTGATTTTGCCCTGGCCGCCACACTTAACCAGGCGGGCAGGCCCGTCGCCTTTTTCTCTCGCACCCTCCAAGGCCCTGAAATTCGGCACTCCGCGGTGGAAAAAGAGGCCCAGGCCATTGTGGAGGCCGTATGGCATTGGCGCCATGACTTGGCGGGAAAACGATTCACCCTGCTCACGGACCAGCGGTCCGTGGCGTTCATGTTCAACAACACGTTACGGGGTAAGATCAAAAATGATAAAATCTTGAGGTGGAGAATCGAACTCTCCACCTACAACTATGATATCATGTACCGTCCGGGGAAGCTCAATGAGCCCTCAGACGCCCTGTCGCGTGGAACATGTGCCAGTGTGCAGGAGGACCGGCTACAGGCCCTCCACAATGATCTCTGCCATCCGGGGATCACTCGGCTCTTCCATTTCATAAAGGCCCGGAATCTACCCTACTCAGTAGAGGATGTCAGGTCAATAACCCGAAGCTGCCGGGTATGTGCTGAATGCAAGCCGCACTTCTACCGACCTGACAGGGCACACCTCATTAAGGCCACTCGCCCTTTTGAAAGACTGAGTGTGGACTTCAAGGGCCCCCTTCCTTCGACAGATCGGAACGTGTACTTCCTCAACGTGATTGACGAGTACTCCCGATTCCCTTTTGCCATTCGCTGTTCAGACATGACCGCTGCCACGGTTATCAAAGCATTACGGGATCTTTTCACCCTGTTCGGTTACCCCAGCTATATCCACAGTGATAGGGGCTCGTCGTTTATGAGTGATGACTTGAGGCAATACCTGCTCTCAAAAGGGATTGCCTCAAGTAGGACTACGAGTTACAACCCCAGCGGTAACGGGCAGGTTGAAAGTGAAAATGCTACAGTCTGGAAGGCTGTCTTACTGGCGTTGAGGTCTAAGGGTCTTCCAGTCTCCCGTTGGCAAGAGGTACTTTCTGATGCGCTCCATTCAATCCGGTCCCTCCTGTGTACGACAACCAACGCTACCCCACATGAGAGGATGTTTTCCTTCCCTAGGAAGTCTTCCTCTGGGACCTCACTGCCGTCTTGGTTGACGTACTCAGGACCTGTCCTCCTGCGGCGGCATGTTAGGACCCGCAAGTCCGACCCTTTGGTTGAACAGGTCCATCTCCTCCATGCCAACCCTCAATATGCCTACGTGGCATATCCTGACGGGCGAGAGGACACGGTCTCTATTCGTGATCTGGCGCCTGCAGGGGACTTGGAAACCCCTCTCGCTCCCACACCCCTGGTTAGGGACCCCTTGACCTTTATCTCCCCTCCTGACACGATGCGGGTAGTATCGGGACCACCACTTAGTCCTCTTACTCCCGTGTACAGCTTGCCTGAGTCCAGGAGATTGTCGCCACCTCGAGGCGAGCTCAAGTCCAGGAGATTGTCGCCACCTCATGGTCCACCCGTCTGTGAGGAACTGGAGGAGTCACCGGACACCGCCTTGGAGAGAGGGTCATCACGGTCACCAGAACCGGCGCTACTGCCAGTGTTGAGGAGGTCGCAGAGACGGTGCGGACCTCCGATACGACTGAACTTGTGAATGTATGGACAGTTCGTACTGTTTTTTTTGCCTCGCCGGCCTTTGTTTTAAAGGAGGGGTGAATGTGGTGAACCATAGATGGTTATCACTATGGGTACTGAACCATAGATGGTTAGCACTATGGGTACTGAACCATAGATGGTTAGCACTATGGGTACTGAACCATAGATGGTTATCACTATGGGTACTGAACCATGGATGGTTAGCACTATGGGTACTGAACCATAGATGGTTAGCACTATGGGTACTGAACCATAGATGGTTAGCACTATGGGTACTGAACCATAGATGGTTATCACTATGGGTACTGAACCATGGATGGTTAGCACTATGGGTACTGAACCATAGATGGTTAGCACTATGGGTACTGAACCATAGATGGTTATCACTATGGGTACTGAACCATGGATGGTTAGCACTATGGGTACTGAACCATAGATGGTTATCACTATGGGTACTGAACCATAGATGGTTAGCACTATGGGTACTGAACCATAGATGGTTAGCACTATGGGTACTGAACCATAGATGGTTATCACTATGGGTACTGAACCATAGATGGTTATCACTATGGGTACTGAACCATAGATGGTTAGCACTATGGGTACTGAACCATAGATGGTTAGCACTATGGGTACTGAACCATAGATGGTTATCACTATGGGTACTGAACCATGGATGGTTAGCACTATGGGTACTGAACCATAGATGGTTAGCACTATGGGTACTGAACCATAGATGGTTAGCACTATGGGTACTGAACCATAGATGGTTATCACTATGGGTACTGAACCATAGATGGTTAGCACTATGGGTACTGAACCATAGATGGTTATCACTATGGGTACTGAACCATAGATGGTTATCACTATGGGTACTGAACCATAGATGGTTATCACTATGGGTACTGAACCATAGATGGTTAGCACTATGGGTACTAAACCATAGATGGTTATCACTATGGGTACTGAACCATAGATGGTTATCACTATGGGTACTGAACCATAGATGGTTATCACTATGGGTACTGAACCATAGATGGTTATCACTATGGGTACTGAACCATAGATGGTTATCACTATGGGTACTGAACCATAGATGGTTATCACTATGGGTACTGAACCATAGATGGTTAGCACTATGGGTACTGAACCATAGATGGTTATCACTATGGGTACTGAAACATAGATGGTTAGCACTATGGGTACTGAACCATAGATGGTTAGCACTATGGGTACTGAACCATAGATGGTTAGCACTATGGGTACTTGTAGATATGTTACTGTTGTCACTGTTGGGGTTAGGGTTGGGCTGTTCTACCTGTTGGTATTGTTCTGTGGTACACTCCGGTTGGCTCCGTCTACCTGTAGGAGTATAAAGGTCACTGCACTGCCTGGTGACCCTTAGTCTGGGATTGTATTGTTAAGCAGTAAGCTCCATTCTTGTTACTAATAAAAGCCTTTATTTCCCGGGTACGATCCAGCCTCCCGAGTGAATTAATCGCGCATCACTTACCGAACCATGGCAACAGGAGCCACAAAGCGGCCACTGTGTTCGGTAGATCGTATCCGGTGAAAGTAATTTGTCGATTTATCTACGTACATGAAAGAGTTACAGAGAACTCAACAACCCCTCCATTGATAATGAACGATCCAGAAGAGAAACTAAACCTCTCCAAATGCTGACACATTGAAAAGGAAAAGAAGGCAAGGAGGTTCTGGACAATGACCGCAAGGAACTACAAAGGGTCGTGAACGTAGCCCAGTCCCATCGCGCAAACCAGCCTCCCATCCATTGACTCCGTCTACACTTCCCGCTGCCTCGGGGGAAAAGCAGCCAGCATAATCAAGGACCCCCCCCGACACACCCCGGACATTCTCTCTTCCACCTTCTCCCGTCGGGAAAAAGATGCAAAAGTCTGAGGTCACGTACCGACCGACTCAAGAACAGCTTCTTCCCTGCTGCTGTCAGACTTTTGAATGGACCGACCTTATATTAAGTTGATCTTTCTCTACACCCGAGCTGTGACTGTGACACTACATTCTGCACCCTCTCCTTTCCTTCTCTATGAACGGTATGCTTTGTCTGTATAGCGCGCAAGAAACAATACTTTTCACTGGATCCCGATACACGTGACAATAATGAATCAAAATCAGAAATAAGAGGATATTGATCATCCCGGGATCTGGACTGAGAATTGGCTAATTTAATTCCGATGCAGATAAGGGTGAGATGTCGCAATTTGGAAAGTCAAGCCTGGGGAGGACTGAGACAGCGGACGGTAGGGCCCTGGAGAGGGGTGAGGAACAGAGGAAACGGGGGTTACAAGTTCATTGAGTGTAGCGTCACGGGGAGACCGGGGAGTAAAGAAGGCAGACTGGTCTGAATCAGTCAGGGCATTGGGTACAGGAGGTGGGACGTTACGTTACAGTTCATTTATTAGTGTCGCAAGTAGGCTTGCATTAACCCCGCAATGAAGTTACTGCCAAAATCCCCCAGTTGCCACATCTTTGGACACTAAGGGGACAATTGAGCATGGCCAATCCACCTAACCTACACATCTTTGGACACTAAGGGACAATTTAGCATGGCCAATCCACCTAACCCGCACATCTTTGGACACTAAGGGACAATTTAGCATGGCCGATCCACCTAACCTGCACATCTTTGGACACTAAGGGACAATTTAGCATGGCCGATCCACCTAACCTGCACATCTTTGGACACTCAGGGACAATTTAGCATGGCCAATCCACCTAACCTGCACATCTTTGGACACTAAGGGACAATTTAGCATGGCCAATCTACCTAACCCGCACATCTTTGGACACTAAGGGGCAATTTAGCATGGCCAATCCACCTAACCTGCACATCTTTGGACACTAAAGGACAATTTAGCATGGCCAATCCACCTAACCTGCACATCTTTGGACACTAAGGGACAATTTAGCACGGACAAGCCACCCTAACCTGCACATCTTTGGACACTAAGGGGCAATTT
The DNA here is from genome assembly GCF_964213995.1 of Mustelus asterias. NCBI lineage: Eukaryota > Metazoa > Chordata > Chondrichthyes > Carcharhiniformes > Triakidae > Mustelus > Mustelus asterias. Next base: position 149,695 of record NW_027590841.1, read on the forward strand.
AGCATGACCAATCCACCTAACCAGCACATCTTTGGACACTAAGGGACAATTTAGCATGGCCAATCCACCTAACCAGCACATCTTTGGACACTAAGGGACAATTTAGCATGGCCAATCCACCTAACCAGCACATCTTTGGACACTAAGGGGCAATTTAGCATGGCCAATCCACCTAACCTGCACATTTTTGGACACTAAGGGGCAATTTAGCATGGCCAATCCACCTAACCTGCACATCTTTTGACTCTAAGGGGCAATTTAGCATGGCCAATCCACCAAACCTACACATCTTTGGACACTGAGGGACAATTTAGCACGGACAATCCACCCTAACCTGCACATCTTTGGACACTAAGGGACAATTTAGCACGGCCAATCCACCTAACCTACGCAATGGAAATTGAAAGTTGTTCCTTCACTGTGGTTGGGGTCGAAATCCCGGACGTCCCTCCCTAACAGCCCCACGGGTGTACCCACACCTCACACACACACACGGGGACTGTGGCGGGTCCAAGATGGCGGTTAACCACCCCACTTTCTCAAGGGTGGGGGGGCAATTAATGATGTGGGGGGGGGGCGGTTAAACACGGGGCCAGCCAATGACTGCCGCAGCCCGGGAGTGGAGATAAAGGTTAACGATCCTGTTTACACGGCAGTCACGGTGACACAAACACACATGGACTTGGACAGAGGGGCACATTCCGTGTTTGACGCCAGCTGTAAGTTGTTCCACAGATTGGACAGTTCACTGAACTTTCCAAGTGTGTGAACTCTCCACGGCGCAGTCTCACCGCCCGCCCGACTGTGATCCACACTGTTTCTAACAACAGACATGGCGGCATCCCACTGGAGAGCCAGGATATTGGAACGGACCATTGCTATTCAAATTCTTATGCAAACTCAGCATGTTCACAGATGCGGCCAATTGTACATTCAAATCAACTCCGTACAAATTTAAATTAGACTCAGTGAACTCGCGTTACCCGAGTCACACCCATTCCCTGAATAATTCAGTCACTGTCCAGAGACACAGAGAGCTCTCCACCACATTGTGGGAGGCTCAGTGCTGAGGGAGCACCGCACTGTGGGAGGGTCAGTGCTGAGGGAGCGCCGCACTGTGGGAGGGTCAGTGCTGAGGGAGCGCCGCACTGTGGGAGGGTCGGTGCTGAGGGAGTGCCGCACTGTGGGAGGGTCAGTGCTGAGGGAGCGCCGCACTGTGGGAGGGTCAGTGCTGAGGGAGCGCCGCACTGTGGGAGGGTCAGTGCTGAGGGAGCGCCGCACTGTGGGAGGGTCGGTGCTGAGGGAGCGCCGCACTGTGGGAGGGTCGGTGCTGAGGGAGCGCCGCACTGTGGGAGGGTCGGTGCTGAGGGAGCGCCGCACTGTGGGAGGGTCGGTGCTGAGGGAGCGCCGCACTGTGGGAGGGTCAGTGCTGAGGGAGCGCCGCACTGTGGGAGGGTCAGTCCTGAGGGAGCGCCGCACTGTGGGAGGGTCAGTGCTGAGGGAGCGCTGCACTGTGGGAGGGTCAGTGCTGAGGGAGCGCCGCACTGTGGGTGGGACAGTGCTGAGGGAGCGCCGCACTGTGGGAGAGTCGGTGCTGAGGGAGCGCCGCACTGTGGGAGGGTCAGTGCTGAGGGAGCGCCGCACTGTGGGAGGGTCGGTGCTGAGGGAGCGCCGCACTGTGGGAGGGTCAGTGCTGAGGGAGCGCCGCACTGTGGGAGGGTCAGTGCTGAGGGAGCGCCGCACTGTGGGGGGGTCAGTGCTGAGGGAGCGCCGCACTGTGGGAGGGTCAGTGCTGAGGGAGCGCCGCACTGTGGGAGGGTCAGTGCTGAGGGAGCGCCGCACTGTGGGAGGGTCGGTGCTGAGGGAGCGCCGCACTGTGGGAGGGTCAGTGCTGAGGGAGCGCCGCACTGTGGGAGGGTCAGTCCTGAGGGAGCGCCGCACTGTGGGAGGGTCAGTGCTGAGGGAGCGCTGCACTGTGGGAGGGTCAGTGCTGAGGGAGCGCCGCACTGTGGGTGGGACAGTGCTGAGGGAGCGCCGCACTGTGGGAGAGTCGGTGCTGAGGGAGCGCCGCACTGTGGGAGGGTCAGTGCTGAGGGAGCGCCGCACTGTGGGAGGGTCGGTGCTGAGGGAGCGCCGCACTGTGGGAGGGTCAGTGCTGAGGGAGCGCCGCACTGTGGGAGGGTCAGTGCTGAGGGAGCGCCGCACTGTGGGAGGGTCAGTGCTGAGGGAGCGCCGCACTGTGGGAGGGTCAGTGCTGAGGGAGCGCCGCACTGTGGGAGGGTCAGTGCTGAGGGAGCGCCGCACTGTGGGAGGGTCGGTGCTGAGGGAGCGCCGCACTGTGGGAGGGTCAGTGCTGAGGGAGCGCCGCACTGTGGGAGGGTCAGTGCTGAGGGAGCGCCGCACTGTGGGAGGGTCAGTGCTGAGGGAGCGCCGCACTGTGGGAGGGTCAGTGCTGAGGGGGCGCCGCACTGTGGGAGGGTCAGTGCTGAGGGAGCGCCGCACTGTGGGAGGGTCGGTGCTGAGGGAGCGCCGCACTGTGGGAGGGTCAGTGCTGAGGGAGCGCCGCACTGTGGGAGGGTCAGTCCTGAGGGAGCGCCGCACTGTGGGAGGGTCAGTGCTGAGGGAGCGCTGCACTGTGGGAGGGTCAGTGCTGAGGGAGCGCCGCACTGTGGGAGGGTCAGTGCTGAGGGAGCGCCGCACTGTGGGGGGGTCAGTGCTGAGGGAGCGCCGCACTGTGGGAGGGTCAGTGCTGAGGGAGCGCCGCACTGTGGGAGGGTCAGTGCTGAGGGAGCGCCGCACTGTGGGAGGGTCGGTGCTGAGGGAGCGCCGCACTGTGGGAGGGTCAGTGCTGAGGGAGCGCCGCACTGTGGGAGGGTCAGTCCTGAGGGAGCGCCGCACTGTGGGAGGGTCAGTGCTGAGGGAGCGCTGCACTGTGGGAGGGTCAGTGCTGAGGGAGCGCCGCACTGTGGGTGGGACAGTGCTGAGGGAGCGCCGCACTGTGGGAGAGTCGGTGCTGAGGGAGCGCCGCACTGTGGGAGGGTCAGTGCTGAGGGAGCGCCGCACTGTGGGAGGGTCGGTGCTGAGGGAGCGCCGCACTGTGGGAGGGTCAGTGCTGAGGGAGCGCCGCACTGTGGGAGGGTCAGTGCTGAGGGAGCGCCGCACTGTGGGAGGGTCAGTGCTGAGGGAGCGCCGCACTGTGGGAGGGTCAGTGCTGAGGGAGCGCCGCACTGTGGGAGGGTCAGTGCTGAGGGAGCGCCGCACTGTGGGAGGGTCGGTGCTGAGGGAGCGCCGCACTGTGGGAGGGTCAGTGCTGAGGGAGCGCCGCACTGTGGGAGGGTCAGTGCTGAGGGAGCGCCGCACTGTGGGAGGGTCAGTGCTGAGGGAGCGCCGCACTGTGGGAGGGTCAGTGCTGAGGGGGCGCCGCACTGTGGGAGGGTCAGTGCTGAGGGAGCGCCGCACTGTGGGAGGGTCGGTGCTGAGGGAGCGCCGCACTGTGGGAGGGTCAGTGCTGAGGGAGCGCCGCACTGTGGGAGGGTCAGTCCTGAGGGAGCGCCGCACTGTGGGAGGGTCAGTGCTGAGGGAGCGCTGCACTGTGGGAGGGTCAGTGCTGAGGGAGCGCCGCACTGTGGGTGGGACAGTGCTGAGGGAGCGCCGCACTGTGGGAGAGTCGGTGCTGAGGGAGCGCCGCACTGTGGGAGGGTCAGTGCTGAGGGAGCGCCGCACTGTGGGAGGGTCGGTGCTGAGGGAACGCCGCACTGTGGGAGGGTCAGTGCTGAGGGAGCGCCGCACTGTGGGAGGGTCAGTGCTGAGGGAGCGCCGCACTGTGGGAGGGTCAGTGCTGAGGGAGCGCCGCACTGTGGGAGGGTCAGTGCTGAGGGAGCGCCGCACTGTGGGAGGGTCGGTGCTGAGGGAGCGCCGCACTGTGGGAGGGTCAGTGCTGAGGGAGCGCCGCACTGTGGGAGGGTCAGTGCTGAGGGAGCGCCGCACTGTGGGAGGGTCAGTGCTGAGGGAGCGCCGCACTGTGGGAGGGTCAGTGCTGAGGGAGTGCCGCACTGTGGGAGGGTCAGTGCTGAGGGTGTGCCGCACTGCGGGAGGGTCAGTGCTGAGGGAGCGCCGCACTGGGGGAGGGTCAGTGCTGAGGGAGCGCCGCACTGTGGGAGGGTCAGTGCTGAGGGAGCGCTGCACTGTGGGAGGGTCAGTACTAGGGAGCGCCGCACTGTGGGAGGGTCAGTGCTGAGGGAGCGCCGCACTGTGGGAGGGTCAGTGCTGAGGGAGCGCCGCACTGTGGGAGGGTCAGTGCTGAGGGAGCGCCGCACTGGGGGAGGGTCAGTGCTGAGGGAGCGCCGCACTGTGGGAGGGTCAGTGCTGAGGGTGCGCCGCACTGTGGGAGGGTCAGTGCTGAGGGAGCGCCGCACTGGGGGAGGGTCAGTGCTGAGGGAGCGCCGCACTGTGGGAGGGTCAGTGCTGAGGGAGCGCCGCACTGTGGGAGGGTCAGTGCTGAGGGAGCGCCGGACTGGGGGAGGGTCAGTGCTGAGGGAGCGCCGCACTGGGGGAGTGTCAGTGCTGAGGGAGCGCCGCACTGTGGGAGGGTCAGTGCTGAGGGAGCGCCGCACTGTGGGAGGGTCAGTGCTGAGGGAGCGCCGCACTGTGGGAGGGTCAGTGCTGAGGGAGCGCCGCACTGTGGGAGGGTCAGTGCTGAGGGAGCGCCGCACTGCGGGAGGGTTGGTGCTGAGGGAGCGCCGCACTGTGGGAGGGTCAGTGCTGAGGGAGCGCCGCACTGGGGGAGTGTCAGTGCTGAGGGAGCGCCGCACTGTGGGAGGGTCAGTGCTGAGGGAGCGCCGCACTGTGGGAGGGTCGGTGCTGAGGGAGCGCCGCACTGTGGGAGGGTCAGTGCTGAGGGAGCGCCGCACTGTGGGAGGGTCAGTGCTGAGGGAGCGCCGCACTGTGGGAGGGTCAGTGCTGAGGGAGCGCCGCACTGTGGGAGGGTCGGTGCTGAGGGAGCGCCGCACTGTGGGAGGTTCAGTACTAGGGACAGCCGCACTGTGGGAGGGTCAGTGCTGAGGGAGCGCTGCACTGTGGGAGGGTCGGTGCTGAGGGAGTGCCGCACTGTGGGAGGGTCGGTGCTGAGGGAGTGCCGCACTGTGGGAGGGTCGGTGCTGAGGGAGCGCCGCACTGTGGGAGGGTCAGTGCTGAGGGAGCGCCGCACTGTGGGAGGGTCGGTGCTGAGAGAGCGCCGCACTGTGGGAGGGTCAGTGCTGAGGGAGCGCCGCACTGTGAGAGGGTCAGTGCTGAGGGAGCGCCGCACTGTGGGAGGGTCAGTGCTGAGGGAGTGCCGCACTGTGGGAGGGTCTATGCTGAGGGAGCGCCGCACTGTGGGAGGGACAGTGCTGAGGGAGCGCCGCACTGTGGGAGGGTCGGTGCTGAGGGAGCGCCGCACTGTGGGAGGGTCAGTGCTGAGGGAGCGCCGCACTGTGGGAGGGTCAGTGCTGAGGGAGCGCCGCACTGTGGGAGGGTCAGTGCTGAGGGAGCGCCGCACTGTCAGTGGAGCCACTCAGGGCTCAGAGGGCTCTGAGATGGGAGAAACTCCTCCTCATCGCAGACTGAAATTATCTGCCCGTTATCCCAAAGCTCAACAATCTCAACACTATCGCGGGTTACTAGACCTACAGGAACCAATGGGAATGGGTTTTTTCTGAGCTACACCAGATGTCCTGTCAATCAAAGTAGTTCGGTCAGTACAGGGATTTGTTTTTAGCTCGGCAGTGGAGGGAGTGAGTGTTTGTGGTTAGCGTGTCGATCGAGCGGGGGGAGGAGGGGGGGCTGCTTTGTCCTGGATGGTGTGGAGCTTCTCCAGTGTTGTCGGGAGCCGCACCCATCCAGGCGAGTGGAGAGTGTCCCATCACACTCCTGACTTGTAGATCCACTGATCCCAGAATGCGACACTGGAGGTTGTGAATGGAAACAGGATTCTACATTTTGCAGCAGCCCAGATGTGCCCAGTGTGAGCAACCAGTGAGGGAGTGACAGGAGTGGGGGAGGGGAGAGAGGGGGAGGGGAGAGAGGGGGAGGGGACAGAGGGGGAGGGGAGAGAGGGGGAGGGGACAGAGGGGAGAGAGGGGGAGGGGAGTGAGGGGGAGGGGAGTGAGGGGGAGGGGAGTGAGGTGGGGAGGGGGGTGAGGGGTATGGGGTGAGGGGGTAGGGAGGGAGTGAGGGGTGTCGGGGGTGAGGTGAGGTGACTCTGAGGGGTGTAGGTGCTGAGTTACTGGTCGATCCTCACTCTGTTCAGAGAGTGAACAGTCCCAATCGGCCGGGTGATCTCACTCTCTCGGTGCGCACTCGCAGTGCCCCCTCACCCCGACTCCTCACTCACTCCTCACCCCGACTCCTCACTCACCCCCTCACCCCGACTCCTCACTCACCCCCTCACCCTGACTCCTCACTCACTCCCTCACCCCGACTCCTCACTCACTCCTCACCCCGACTCCTCACTCACCCCCTCACCCCGACTCCTCACTCACCCCCTCACCCCGACTCCTCACTCACCCCCTCACCCTGACTCCTCACTCACTCCCTCACCCTGACTCCTCACTCACTCCTCACCCCGACTCCTCACTCACTCCCTCACCCCGAGTCCTCACTCACTCCCTCACCCTGACTCCTCACTCACTCCTCACCCCGACTCCTCACTCACTCCCTCACCCCGACTCCTCACTCACTCCCTCACCCTGACTCCTCACTCACCCCCTCACCCTGACTCCTCACTCACTCCTCACCCCGACTCTTCACTCACAACCTCACCCTGACTCCTCACTCACTCCCTCACCCCGACTCCTCACTCACCCCCTCACCCCGACTCCTCACTCACCCCCTCACCCCGACTCCTCACTCACTCCCTCACCCCGACTCCTCACTCACCCCCTCACCCCGACTCCTCACTCACCCCCTCACCCTGACTCCTCACTCACTCCCTCACCCTGACTCCTCACTCACTCCCTCACCCCGACTCCTCACTCACTCCCTCACCCTGACTCCTCACTCACCCCCTCACCCCGACTCCTCACTCACCCCCTCACCCCGACTCCTCACTCACCCCCTCACCCTGACTCCTCACTCACTCCCTCACCCTGACGCCTCACTCACTCCCTCACCCCGACTCCTCACTCACTCCCTCACCCCGACTCCTCACTCACCCCCTCACCCCGACTCCTCACTCACTCCCTCACCCCGACTCCTCACTCACTCCTCACCCCGACTCCTCACTCACCCCCTCACCCCGACTCCTCACTCACCCCCTCACCCTGACTCCTCACTCACTCCCTCACCCCGACTCCTCACACACTCCTCAGCCCGACTCCTCACTCACCCCCTCACCCTGACTCCTCACTCACTCCCTCACCCTGACTCCTCACTCACTCCTCACCCCGACTCCTCACTCACTCCCTCACCCCGACTCCTCACTCACTCCCTCACCCTGACTCCTCACTCACTCCTCACCCCGACTCCTCACTCACTCCCTCACCCCGACTCCTCACTCACTCCCTCATCGTGACTCCTCACTCACCCCCTCACCCTGACTCCTCACTCACTCCTCACCCCGACTCCTCACTCACAACCTCACCCTGACTCCTCACTCACTCCCTCACCCCGACTCCTCACTCACCCCCTCACCCCGACTCCTCACTCACCCCCTCACCCCGACTCCTCACTCACTCCCTCACCCCGACTCCTCACTCACCCCCTCACCCCGACTCCTCACTCACCCCCTCACCCTGACTCCTCACTCACTCCCTCACCCCGACTCCTCACTCACCCCCTCACCCCGACTCCTCACTCACTCCTCACCCCGACTCCTCACTCACTCCCTCACCCCGACTCCTCACTCACTCCCTCACCCCGACTCCTCACTCACCCCCTCACCCCGACTCCTCACTCACTCCTCACCCCGACTCCTCACTCACTCCTCACCCCGACTCCTCACTCACCCCCTCACCCCGACTCCTCACTCACTCCCTCACCCCGACTCCTCACTCACCCCCTCACCCCGACTCCTCACTCACTCCTCACCCCGACTCCTCACTCACTCCCTCACCCCGACTCCTCACTCACTCCCTCACCCCGACTCCTCACTCACCCCCTCACCCCGACTCCTCACTCACTCCCTCACCCTGACTCCTCACTCACTCCCTCACCCCGACTCCTCACTCACTCCTCACCCCGACTCCTCACTCACCCCCTCACCCCGACTCCTCACTCACTCCCTCACCCCGACTCCTCACTCACCCCCTCACCCCGACTCCTCACTCACCCCCTCACCCCGACTCCTCACTCACTCCCTCACCCCGACTCCTCACTCACCCCCTCACCCCGACTCCTCACTCACCCCCTCACCCCTGACTCCTCACTCACCCCCTCACCCCGACTCCTCACTCACCCCCTCACCCCGACTCCTCACTCACTCCCTCACCCCGACTCCTCACTCACCCCCTCACCCCGACTCCTCACTCACCCCCTCACCCCGACTCCTCACTCACTCCCTCACCCCGACTCCTCACTCACCCCCTCACCCCGACTCCTCACTCACCCCCTCACCCCGACTCCTCACTCACTCCCTCACCCCGACTCCTCACTCACCCCCTCACCCCGACTCCTCACTCACCCCCTCACCCCGACTCCTCACTCACCCCCTCACCCCGACTCCTCACTCACCCCCTCACCCCGACTCCTCACTCACCCCCTCACCCCGACTCCTCACTCACCCCCTCACCCCGACTCCTCACTCACCCCCTCACCCCGACTCCTCACTCACCCCCTCACCCCGACTCCTCACTCACCCCCTCACCCTGACTCCTCACTCACCCCCTCACCCCGACGCCTCACTCACTCCCTCACCCCGACTCCTCACTCACCCCCTCACCCCGACTCCTCACTCACCCCCTCACCCCGACTCCTCACTCACTCCCTCACCCCGACTACTCACTCACTCCTCACCCCGACTCCTCACTCACTCCCTCACCCTGACTCCTCACTCACTCCCTCACCCTGACTCCTCACTCACCCCCTCACCCCGACTCCTCACTCACTCCCTCACCCCGACTCCTCACTCACCCCCTCACCCTGACTCCTCACTCACCCCCTCACCCCGACTCCTCACTCACTCCCTCACCCCGACTCCTCACTCACTCCCTCACCCCGACTCCTCACTCACTCCCTCACCCCGACTCCTCACTCACTCCCTCACCCTGACTCCTCACTCACTCCCTCACCCCGACTCCTCACTCACTCCCTCACCCCGACTCCTCACTCACTCCCTCACCCTGACTCCTCACTCACTCCCTCACCCCGACTCCTCACTACCCCCTCACCCCGACTCCTCACTCACCCCCTCACCCCGACTCCTCACTCACCCCCTCACCCTGACTCCTCACTCACCCCCTCACCCCGACTCCTCACTCACCCCCTCACCCTGACTCCTCACTCACCCCTCACCCTGACTCCTCACTCACCCCTCACCCCGACTCCTCACTCACCCCCTCACCCTGACTCCTCACTCACCCCTCACCCCGACTCCTCACTCACCCCCTCACCCCGACTCCTCACTCACCCCCTCACCCTGACTCCTCACTCACCCCCTCACCCCGACTCCTCACTCACTCCCTCACCCCGACTCCTCACTCACCCCCTCACCCCGACTCCTCACTCACCCCCTCACCCCGACTCCTCACTCACTCCCTCACCCCGACTCCTCACTCACCCCCTCACCCCGACTCCTCACTCACCCCCTCACCCCGACTCCTCACTCACTCCCTCACCCCGACTCCTCACTCACTCCTCACCCCGACTCCTCACTCACTCCCTCACCCTGACTCCTCACTCACTCCTCACCCCTGACTCCTCACTCACCCCCTCACCCCGACTCCTCACTCACTCCCTCACCCCGACTCCTCACTCACTCCCTCACCCCTGACTCCTCACTCACCCCTCACCCATCCTCACCCCGACTCCTCACTCACTCCCTCACCCCGACTCCTCACTCACTCCCTCACCCCGACTCCTCACTCACTCCCTCACCCCGACTCCTCACTCACTCCCTCACCCCGACTCCTCACTCACTCCCTCACCCCGACTCCTCACTCACTCCCTCACCCCGACTCCTCACTCACTCCCTCACCCCGACTCCTCACTCACTCCCTCACCCCGACTCCTCACTCACTCCCTCACCCCGACTCCTCACTCACTCCCCTCACCCCGACTCCTCACTCACCCCCTCACCCCGACTCCTCACTCACCCCCTCACCCTGACTCCTCACTCACTCCCTCACCCCGACTCCTCACTCACTC